>NC_090727.1:154799014-154956514 GCF_036898095.1 Palaemon carinicauda
TTTTATTCCAGTTGTGACATGGTTGTGGAATGATCTTTCTAATTAGGTAGTTTAATCGGTGGAACTTCAAAAAGTTCAAACTTGCAGCGAATGTTTTTGTGTTGAGCAATTTAGTAGTAGGATCATCTCCGCTTTGAGCGATTGTAACATGCCGATGGGAGGAGATGCATTTCCTGGCAATGCCCTTGCATTGTTTATTTGGGGATCGGCGTTTCGTTACTCCCTTCTCCCTTCCCCTCATCCTCCTCCTTCCCCTCCCTCCCCCTTCCCTCCATTGTGGGGCTCATGGAAATTCCTCTTTGGTCTTGGCATGCATGAGTTCACTGGAGGCTTAGAGACCACTCATGAATGGCACAGGTAAGGAACATTGGCAGTGCCCTAGAGAGTAATCATATATTCATATGATCAGCGCCCATGCCCCCTCTCCACCCAAGCTAGGACCAAGGAGGGAGTGGCAATGGCTGCTGATACCTCAGCAGGTAGACCTATAGACTTCCCCCAGGGATGGTGATGTTGCAGATACTATAAGGAACTAACGAGTTTTAAGCGGGACTCGATCTCCCGTCCAGTAGAACGCCAGGCAGGTTTTGTTTCTAATTGGGTACCGAAACCCCCAAGTTTCTCTATTTTCTTTATTTAATTACACTGTTCAAAATCCTAATTTTAATCAGAAACTTTCCGTAATAATATAATATTCTCAGCCGTATTTCAGTGAAATAAAGGCGACCGTAATTTTTACCCTACTTTATTATTATCTCTTACGGGTTGGTGACCGTAATATCCCTCCTTAACGTCAATATATCCGTTTTTAAAACGGTAAATGCCTGGCAACATTTATTCCAGTGTTTTTACCGTTTTTACGGCAAAATTTTAACAGTGTACTTTTGAAGTTTCGTGAGGACTACCTGGGAGCCTTTTCTTTATCGTATCCTCGTTACATTTCTGAGTCCTTCCTTGTATATGCATGTCTTGATACACTAGTATCAGGAGTGACGTGTGCGTAAAGTCCTTTTCCAAAGAAGAGACTCGCTCAGGCCACCTTGGGATCTTGTTGTAAGCTGGCACATTTCTCCTGCTGATCTTTATAAGTACGAGGATCGTTGTGGTGGTGGAAAACTTCTCTCTATTTTTATTATTATTTTCCAAAAAAAAAGAAAAAAAAATTCTCTTGATATTAATGAGAGTTATTATTATTATTATTATTATTATTATTATTATTATTATTATTATTATTATTATTATTATTAAATGGTAAGCTATAACCCTAGTTGGAAAAGCAAGGTACTATAAGCCAAGGGGCCCCAACAGGGAAAATAGCCCACTGCGGAACAGCAACAACACCAAAATGAATATTTCCTATATAAACTATAAAAAAACATTAACAAAACAATAGGAAGAGAAATAAGTTAGAATAGTGTGCCCGAGTGTACCCTCAAGCAAGAGTACTCTAAATAATAATGAGAGCTCATTATTATAGAAAACTAGATAATTGTAAGTAGGTTAACAACCTACAAAAAAGTTTTAATATTAAGGATATATTTTCAATTTGTAGCGAATCGTTTACTTTGAATCTAAAAACATTGGTTCTTGCCATTCTATTTTCAATGAATAAAAAATAAAGAAATGAAGACATAATGGGACTCACAAAAGAAATGATGGACCTCCGGAAATCAGCACATTGAGGTCAACAACACATCAGCAATTGAGGTAAAGAACAAGGAAAATAGTAGGTTTTTAATTGCAGTCTGTGCTTATTACCACCCCTGATAAGTAATGGGAATTATCATTTCATAAATTTGAGCCTTAAAAACATAAGCTGGTTACAACTCGGAGAGCTATGGAAAGAATAACGATGGGAATAACACTAAAAGACAGAAAAAGAGCAACATGGATATGAGAGTAAACTAAAATAGAAGATATTCTAACGACATGTGAGAAAATGAAGTAGACATGGGCAGGATATATTATTAGGAATAACAGAATGGGTCTGTAGAGATTTCAAAAGAAGGAGGGAAAGGAAGAGAAGACGATGGATTGACGAGCTAAGAAAATTTGCTGGTATAGACTAGCATAGAAAATTCATGAACAAACGCGAGTGAAAGAACATGCCTGAGGCCTTTGGTCTGCAGCGGTCTAGTAACGGCTGATAATGAATTGGGGGCGAAAGTAGGTCGTTGGAACAGGCGTAAACTTTATTATTATTATTATTATTATTATTATTATTTTTATTATTATTATTATTATTAAATGGTAAGCTACAACCCTAGTTGGAAAAGCAGGCTACTATAAGCCCAGGGGCCCCAACAGGGAAAATAGCCCACTGAGGAAAGGGAACAAGGAAAAATAAAATATTTTAAGAACAGTAACATTAAAACAAATATTTCTTATATAAACAATAAAAACTTCAACGAAACAATAGGACGAGAAACTAGATAGAACAGTGTGAACGAGTGTACCCTCAAGCAAGAGAGCTCTAACCCAAGACAGTAGAAGACCAAGGTACAGAGGCTATGGCACTACCCAAGACTAAAGAACAATTTTTATAATCGATTTTCTCTATTGTGAAGTTGTTTATATTGGTCTTAAATGCGATAATACGAAATTAGTTTCACAACTTAAGAAATATGGCTTAGTGTTACTTTGATTGGAGTGAAGCCGGTAGTTAAGTAGGTAACGATAAGGCTCCTATAGTCAATTCTTTTTAGTGAGGCACATTTGCACCGACTCGCAGGGGTGCCCTTTTAGCTCGGAAAAGTTTCCTGACCGCTGATTGGTTGGACAAGATAATTCTAACCAATCAGCGATCAGGAAACTTTTCCGAGCTAAAAGGGCACCGCTGCGAGTCTCTGCAAATACGCCTCATTAAAAGAAATTGAGTTTAAGTTAGGTTAGGCGAGGAGCCTTAGGTTAGGTCAGAGCCATTTATAGAGACTATGCACTGCTCTGGGTCAGGTGACGTTCTTGTGTTTGGCTTTTCAGCCATAACATTTTTAAACTTTACACCCGGTTTCTCCCAACGAGCTATAAAGGCTCCCATAATAATTCATCACCATCATCATCTCCTACGCCTATTGACGCAAAGGGCAAAGGACCTCGGTTAGATTTCTCCAGTCGTATCTATCTTGAACTTTCAATACTTCTCCATTCATCATCTCCTACTTTGAGCTTCATAGTCCTCAGCCATGTAGGCCTGGATCTTCTAACTCTTTTAGTGCCTGGTGGAGCCCAGCTGAAGGTTTGGTGAAATAATCTCTCTAGGGAAGTGCGAAGAGTATGTCCAAACCATTTCTATCTATCCCTCATCATGATCTTATCCACATATGGCACTCGAGTAATCCCATAATTACAGTAGGTAATCATCAAGTTTGTGGGCCATGACCTTGCAGCTTGTGGCAGTATATTATCTCCCAATGATTTGGAAATGTAGGTTGAAGGTTTCATTTATCACTAGGATCTCGTTCGATGCTAAACGAGGAAAGAGGAATAATTGATTGATTGATTTGTTAATGGTAGTTTTCTGGCACCGCAAATGGAAATAATTTTGGAGAATTAGCATAAACTAAGACACTGAAATATGGCATTTTTGCAATTTTTTTTTTTTTTTTTTTTTTTTTTTTTTTTTTTTTTTTTTTTTTTTTTTTTACATATAAGGTTATTCATGAATATGATTTTTTCATTCAAACCTGTGTTTGAGGAGGAATTCTTTTGTTGTGTGGCTGAAACCGAAAGCTGATCTGGACATCAGTATTATAACCAAATCATTAATTAAAACCATTATTGAAAAGCAATTTAATTAAACGATCATATTTCACAGCGCATCATGGAGGGCATAAACAGCTACGATTTCATGTAAAGGATTCCTATCCTTTAAAGGATTCCTATCCTTAGGGCTGAAGAGTGATGGAAGAAATCATGGTAGTAGGTTGGCCAGGGCACCAGCCACCCGTTGAGATACTACCACCAGAGAGTTACGGCATCTTTTGACTGGCCAGACTGAACTACATTTGATCCTTCTCTCTGGTTACGGTTCATTTCATCTTTGCCTACACATGAACCGAATAGTCTGGCCTATTCTTTACATATTCTCCTCTGTCCTCATACACTTGACAACACTGAGATTACCAAACAATTCTTCTACACCCAAGGGGTTAACTACTGCACTGTAATTGTTCTGTGGCAATTTTTCTCTTGGTAAGGGTAGAAGAGCTATGGTAAGCAGCTCCTCTAGGAGAAGGACACTCCAAAATCAAATAATTGTTCTCTAGTCTTGGGTAGAGCAATAGCTTCTGTACCATGGCCTTCCACTGTCTTGGGTTAGAGTTCTCTTGCTTGAGGGTACACTCTCGCACACTATGCTGTCTAATTTTTCTTCCTCTTGTTTTGTTAAAGTTTATATAGTTTATATAATATTTTAATGTTACTCTTCTTAAAATATTTTTTTTCCTTGTTTCCTTTCCTCACTGGGCTATTTTCCCTGTTGGAGCCCCTAGGCTTATAGCATCTTGCTTTTCCAACTATGGTTGTAGCCTAGCAAGTAATAATAATAATAATAATAATAATAATAATAATGATAATAATAATAATAATAATAATAATAATAATCTGCAACAACTGTTTGGTTCCATTGACAGTGAGGCATTTGTTAACCAAATTCCCCACATGTAGTAGTGAGAGAAATGAATGTCTGTTTGAGGCTCGAGGTGAGGATGGCAGGTTCATCCTTGCCAAGATTCTTGGACATCATGTGTCCTACCATGCTAGCGGTATTTTTAGCTTTAGTTCAGAAGCAGGTCTTCTGGAAGATATTTAACTCTTAAAATGACATCTTTGCTTTTATAGTTTTAATTGAATATTTTTTCTCTCTTTATTTACAATAAACGATATCGGCGTAAATGACTTTAGATGTCAGGATGCCAGAAAACCTCTAATCAATCAATCAATCAATTACGATTTGTCTTTATAATCTTGTCCAATGTTTTCATTCCTAGTTTTACCATTATTATTATTATTATTATTATTATTATTATTATTAATTGCTAAGCTAGAACCCTAGTTAGAAAAGCAGAATGCTATAAGCCCAGGGGCTCCAACAGGGAAAATAGCCCAGTGAGGAAAGGAAAGAAGGAAAAAATAAATATTTTAAGAATAACATTGAAATAGATATCTCATATATAAACTATAAAAACTTTAACAAAACAAGAGGAAGAGAAATTAGATAGAATAGTGTGCCCGAGTGTACCCTCAAGCAAGACCATAGTACAGAGGCTAGGGCACTACCCAAGACTAGAGAGCAATGGTTTGATTTTGGAGTGTCCTTCTCCTAGAAGAGTTGCTTACCATAGCTAATGAGTCTCTTCTACCCTTATCAAGAGGAGAGTAGCCACTGAACAATTACAGTGCAGTAGTTAACCCCTTGATAATAAAAAATGTTTGGTAATCCCAGTGTTGTCAGGTGTATGAAGACAGAGTAGAATCTCTAAAGAATATGCCAGAGTATTCAGTGTATGTGTAGGCAAAGGGAAAGTGAACCGTAACCAGAGATAAGGATCCAATGCAGTACTGTCTGGCCAGTCAAAAGACCCCATAACTCTCTAGCGGTAGTATCTCAACGGGTGGCTGGTGCCCATCATTCCCATCATTAGTCTATTCTCACGAGTTGTGGTGTCCTGTGTGGTAACATCCCTGATAGGTGATTGCCAGACTGGAGTTCGAGTCCCTCTAAAACTCGTAAGTTCCTTTAGTCGCTGTAACCTCACCATCCTTGTGTGCTAAGGATGGAGGTTTGTGGGGGGGGGTCTACAGGTTTACCTGCTGAGTCAACAGCAGCCATTGGCTGGCCCTCCTCGATCCTAGCTTGGGAGGTGACGAGTCTTGGGCGCTGAACTATATATATATATATATATATATATATATATATATATATATATATATATATATATATATATATATTCAGTCTCTAGGACATTGACCTGCTTGATAAGGCAATGTCACTGTCCTTTGTCTCTACCATTCGTGAGCGGTCTTTATTATTATTATTATTATTATTATTATTATTATTATTATTATTATTATTATTATTATTAAGCTACAATCCTAGTTGGAAAAGCAGGATGCTATAAGCCCAGGGGCCCCAACAGTGAAAATAGCCCAGTGAGGAAAGGAAACAAGGAAAAATAAAATATTTCAAGAACAGTAAAAACATTGAAATAAATATTTCTTAACTATAAAAACTTTAACAAAACAAGAGGAAGAGAAACTAGATAGAACAGTGTGCCCTAGTGCACACTCAAGCAAGAGAACCTTAAACCTATATGTGGCTGATATCTTTATGAAAACTAGGTCATCTCTGTAATTGCATGTTTATGCAATAGATTGTGAAATCTCTCTCTCTCTCTCTCTCTCTCTCTCTCATAGCATATTCATATCTTTGACGCCTTCCTTGAAAACTGCTTGGAAATTGTGAATCAGATTATGTTGTTGTTCAAGCAGTTCAAGAATATGTGCTATAATTATTATTATTATTATTATTATTACTTGCTAAGCTACAACCCTAGTTTGAAAAGAAGGATGCTATAAGCCCAGGTGCTCCAACAGGGAAAATAACCCAGTGAGGAAAGGAAAAGAGGAAAATAAAATATTTTAAGAAGAGCAACATTAAAATAAATATCTAAAAGAATATTTGTTTGCTTTTCAATACTTTTGCGTCAGTTTTAGTCAAGTATTTTTTTTGTACAATTTTACACTACAAATATTCTTGCCTCCCCCCCCCCCTCTCTCTCTCTCTCTCTCTCTCTCTCTCTCTCTCTCTCTCTCTCTCTCTCTCTCTCTCTCTCTCTCTCTCTCTCTCTCTCTCTCTCGTTTCCCTTCTGGCGGCTATTTTCCTTTGCCCCAGGATACGCAGTCTTACCGACTTTCATGAAATATGTACATTGGCAAAGTATTGTAGTTCCCAAGGTTCTCGTAATTTTGGACGGAAATGCCAGTTTATGCAGTCTTTGCTGGTTTTTGCTGTCATGCAGTCTTCCAGAGCCAGGGGCTTTCCAGAGCCAGAGGCTTTCCAGCCCACCGTTATATAACTCAGGGGCTTATGGAAGGAATTTGGAAAACCAATAAGGAAGGCAAAGGCAAAAATGAAAAAAAAAGTGAAAATGACGTAGGGTTGTTTGTCAGGGCTTCTCAATCTATTTAGGGATGTACCATTTCCCCCTTGATTTGAATGTTTGTCAATAGAAACCTTTCATATTACACCATCGATAAAATAGTTTAATCATTTGCACAGGGTCATGCATTGTCATATGATTTTATATTTATTTAAAGGCTTGTGTGTGTGTGCATAGATTGTGTATTGTGTACTTACGAACGTACCTTTTGTAATAAATGAAGGAAACCCACATGCCGACGTTTCATTATCCGTCTGCACGGGTCATATATATATATATATATATATATATATATATATATATATATATATATATATATATATATATATATATATATATGTATATGTGTGTGTATAACCTTCATTCACTAGTGATAGCTACCCGTCAAAAATAACTGATAAATATTTAGATGTATATGCATACACACTCATCCCCTTCTATCCAGGATATGACTATAACTTCTCCCCTTACCCGAGGGATGGGGAGAGTTGGGCGTGACCGATATATATATATATATATATATATATATATATATATATATATATATATATATATTGTTCATTTATTTATTTATTTCGAGCAGCCTTGACAACCTAACATACACCTCTATATCAAACATACTTCAGCACCAAACCAGTCCCTTTCTCACTAAGCAAATTCTAACCCAGCTTTGGTTGCAACATAGAGATTTTCAACTTTCATTGCCTGATTATTTATAAAGTACATCTTCAAAATATCTCCACATAGACTGTATCTATTCTTATCACATTTCTTTTTCTCAGGTCCAATCATACCACATAAATCTCTCCCCTTTCCTCTGATGAAACTCAATGCAAGTTCACTAAAACATCAACATCATCATCTCCTCCTACACCTATTGACCCAAAGGGCCTCGGTTAGAACATGCACTCAGGCACACTATTCTATCTGATTTCTCTTCCTCTTATTTTGTTGAAGTTTTTATAGTTTATATAGGAAATATTTATTTTAATGTTGTTACTCTTCTTAAACTATTTTATTTTTCCTTCTTTCTTTTCGTCACTGGGCTATTTTCCATGTTGGGGGCCCTTGGCTTATAACATTCTGCTTTTCCAACCAGGGATGAAGCTTGGCAAATAATAATAATGATAATGATAATAATCATAATACATCCTTTAATTGTTTACTTTAGCACTAGTCCTTTGGTGTAAAAATTTCCATAATATTGGGTGCATCAATATCCAGTCCCCTACACACGATCAATTTTTTCGTCAATTAATTGATATCAATTTATTGACGACAATGAAATTGAGGAAATCATTGTGCCTACACACGGTCAATGATTTTACTTCAATTTTCAGTTTGATTCATAACTTCTAGGAATAGTGCTTGCTCTGGACGAAATTTTATTGAAGACCCATCAATAAATATCAAAGGATCTTTGATCTCTCAATGAATTGATTCAATGAAATTGTTTCAATTAAATTGATATCCATGTCCCCTACACACGGTCAATTTCTCCATCAATTCATTGACGTCAATAAATTGATATCAATTAATTGACGAAAAAATTGATCGTGTAGGGGCCTTGAGACACAAAATCTGTGCTGATTCTCCTACACTGTCGTGCTAAGGTCAGGTCGACTCGTTTTACACTCCTTGGGTTGAAAAAGTTTTTTTTATTATTATGGTGGTGATGATGTTGAGTTCATCATCACATTTCCAACACTTGCCAGGTCTTCAGCTTGACACGTCGTCTTGACGTCATCTTCTGTCAGTCATCAGTTTGAAATCTCAGCGGAATTGACGTCTTATCAAACCTTGTCGACTGTAACGATCAGATATCTCCGAGTTCCGTTTATACGAAAGGGTGGATATTAGTAAGGAGGTTGTCGCTTCTCTGTTATAATTTACATTGAAAATTCATTCACTGGTAGGCGTCCTAGTAACTAAAGAAAATTTTTAATATTAAAATGGAATTTTTAAGGACTCTAGATCAAATATAAAGAAATTCATTCAATAATATCTGACTATTTTTTCTTCTTATCTGCTTACAAGAGACCATGTTGAATATTATCAAATGTTGAATGTTAACATCCCATGTCCAAGGGAACTTCTCAAGTTTCAGAATTACATTTAACCCAAGAATAAGAAGTCATGGCAGTATTTTATTTATATTCAAGCTATAACAATAAGAATCTCTGTCTGTAGAAATTACAGTATGCTTCCTTTATTTATCATCAGATGAAAATGTATACACTGTATAGTTGAGTTGATTCACTAACCTTCTCAACATTTTCTATGGTTAGGAGTCATAAATGCTAGACATCCTTCGTGTGGTGGCATCTTAGCACATTCCAGAGGAAATATTATTGCCTCATTAGTGGCAAGTGAAGATATAGGCATCTTTAACACTGGTGAGCCCACATATTTTCATATTGAATCAAGCACTCAGTCATGCATTGACTTATCCATAGTTAGTTCTCATCATTTATTTCCTTATTTGCCAGGTTGATTTTAACTGAAGGACAATTGTTGACTAGCATTTATGTGACCATGTACATATTATCATTAATTCCAATGATGACCCACTTGCCCAAATATCACCGTTGTGGTGTCTTTACAAAGTACACTGAAAGATTTTTGAAAAGTTTGATGAAGTTGATGGGGGATACTCATGAATTACTGTAGATTTGCATTTTTCATAATTAGATTTTACTAGAAAATAAAAATTAAATTTATTTACAAAAAAATTAAGACAAAAAATAGCTTTAGTTTCTGGATTTTGTCGCATAGTTTTAATTATTTTTATTATAGCTGAGTATCTAGTAGTAAGTATATATTTTTTCAGTTCTGTATTGCAGTACCCTAAATGTAATAAAAAAAAAAAGACATATATAGCTTTCATTTCCAGACATTGTTCCTGTCTTCACCATTATTTAATTCAACATGGGTATGTAATAGAGTTTTTTTTTTTTTTTTTTTTTTTTTTTTTTTTTTTTTTTTTTTTTTTTTTTTTTTTCAATTCTGTGGAAATGTCACTTCCTTCCGCTTTCAACACGTCGATAGATGGTCAGGAAGAGGTCAAATGACGTCCAAGCAAACTGCTCGGATTTGGCGATTTAAGCTCCCCCCCTCTCTCTCTCTCTCTCTCTCTCTCTCTCTCTCTCTCTCTCTCTCAAGTTGTCCTCCCATCGTCTTTCCTATATAATAAGGGTAAGTGTCTGGCTATATATATATATATATATATATATATATATATATATATATATATACACACGCACACCTTTCCGGTCACGCCAGTGGCACTGTCAGACGTTATTACTCGGGCTCTCCCGTCCCTCGGCTAGGGGGCCAGGGGGGAGCAGTCATACCCGGGGGGGGGGGGTGGAGTTATAGCTAGGAAGGAGGAGGGTGTGGTAAGGGTTAACCTGAATATTTAGTCTTCATTTTTGACGGGTCGCGTACACCTGGTTAATAACACGAGAAGAGAGACATATAATGAATACAGCAGAGAAAATAGAGCAGACCACAAAAAAAGTTAAGAGGAGATATTCCCGGGTACTGACGACAGACGACTACGAGGAAGGATGCTGGTGACTGGTACAATACATGAACGTACGCTACTGGGGTCTAAAGCGGTGTCAGGCAGGGCAGCCGATCGGGACTACAGTCTATCCCAAACCCAAAGCAAAGTCCTTCAAAAAGAAGGCAACCGTACTTACCCCCATACAAAAAATAGGGGGAAAAAGACGTTAATAGAAGAAGCAGCTGAAAGGCGACTAACTTTTCAGGGAATTTTGTGCAGCAAGAGGAAGAAAGAGAGCAAGAAGTGTGAAGAGCCAGGTAAGTGGAAAGGGTGTGGTTGTTTCGGTCGTAAATCGGGGAGAAGGGATAGGGACTTCAAGGGGAAATGAAGATAAGGGAATCCGGCAACTAATGAGCATAAAGGGGACGGCGTTTGGTGTGTTGACAGAGGGGAATTCGTTGTAGGAATATAACATTAATAATCATCTCCTCCTACGCTTACTGACGCAAAGGACCTCGGTTAGATTTCGCCAGTCGTCTCTATCTTGAGCTTTTAAATCAATACTTCTCCTTTCATCATCTCCTACTTCACGCTTCATAGTCCTCAGCCATGTAGGCCTGGGTCTTCTAACTCTTCTAGTGCTATGTGGAGCCCAGTTGAAAGTTTGCTGAACTAATCTCTCGCGGGGAGTGCGAAAAGCATGCCCAAACCATCTCCATCTACCCGTCTTCAGAATTACATAAATGGTGAATGTAATTTCATGCTGTACATTCCTATTCATCATCATCTCCTCCTACGCCTATTGACATAAAGGGCCTCGGTTAGATTTCCCTAGTCATCTCTATCTTGAGCTGTTAATTCAATACTTCGCCATTCATCATCTACTTCGCCCTTCATAGTCCTCAGCCATGTAGGCTTGGTAGGTTAGGCACTGTATATTTGTTTTAGTAGCAGGATTCCATTATTCATGTGTATCTTAGATAAGGGAGTCCATGAATTAATTAGCACAAAAGGGACACGGAGATAACGGTGTAACGTTTAGTGTGTGTTGACAGAGGGGGAATCTATTGAAGGAATGGTAGTGACTGTGATTCCATGCTGTAGTTTAGGGACTGCTTGTTTGTATGTTTTCCCTTATTCGTATGTATCTTAAGGTACATTCTCAAGAAATGAATGAACGGGATTTGTTGGCTTTTATTGCTATTTTAAGAGTCTAAATTGCAGTCTTACTGGTCCTTCATATTCGCTTTTATGAAAAGAAAAAAAAATAACCCTGTTTTGTCTTCATCTGAGGGCCTTATTATTCGCTCAAATTTGTTCAGTTTGAAAGTCAAGTATATTTTATAGTTATGGTTGTATATTTTTAATCGTATTTTAAAATTGACCCAAATTTGTTCAATTTACAAGCACAGGAGTTTTTAGTTATGGTTGTAGGTTTATAGTTTTATTTTAGAAATATTTTATAAAGGTAAAAATTCGTAATTATCCATACCTTAGTTCTGCTTATCTCTATTTTCTTTCTTATCCATATTGTATTTTCGTATAACCTCTCAAAATACAAGAGAGGTGCTTGAAACATTTTGACCATGATTAATGATGGTAAGCAAATTAAGTAAGAATTACTCCTTAACGTTGCTTAAAGTTGAGAAGTTTGTGGTCTCTATGTCTAGTAATACAAATTGAGGGATTTACTCTATTCGACACAGACACAATCTGAATAAAGAGGAGATCCAGAGTGGATAAACTTAAATGACCTATTTAGAAACTATGCTGTCTATTAATTACTTAGAATTGTGGTTTAATGTGTTCTAGGAGTGAGCTCGGAAACTAAAATGCTCGTAAATTAAAACTGTTCTGGGTGTGAGCTCGTAAATTAAAACTATTCTAAGAGTGAGCTCCAAACTAAAATGCTCGTAAATTAAAACTTGTCTAGGAATGAGGTCGCAAATTAAAACTCTTCTGGGTGTGAGCTTGTAAATTAAAACTGTTCTAGGAGTGAGCTGGTAAACTAAAATGCTCGTAAATTAAAACTTGTCTAGGAATGAGGTCGCAAATTAAAACTCTTCTGGGTGTGAGCTCGTAAATTAAAACTGTTCTAGGAGTGAGCTGGCAAACTAAAATGCTCGTAAATTAAAACTTGTCTAGGAATGAGGTCGCAAATTAAAACTCTTCTGGGTGTGAGCTCGTAAATTAAAACTGTTCTAGGAGTGAGCTGGCAAACTAAAATGCTCGTAAATTAAAACTTGTCTAGGAATGAGGTCGCAAATTAAAACTCTTCTGGGTGTGAGCTCGTAAATTAAAACTGTTCTAGGAGTGAGCTGGCAAACTAAAATGCTCGTAAATTAAAACTTTTCTAGGAATGAGGTCGCAAATTAAAACTCTTCTGGGTGTGAGCTCGTAAATTAAAACTGTTGTAGGAGTGAGCTCCCAAACTAAAATGCTCGTAAATTAAAACTTTTCTAGGAATGAGCTCGGAAATTAAAACACTTCTGGGTGTGAGCTCGTAAATTGAAACTGTTCTAGGAGTTAGCTGGCAAACTAAAATGCTCTTATATTAAAACTGTTCCAGGAATGAGCTCGCAAACTAAAATGCTCGTAAATTAAAACTGTTCCAGGAATGAGCCTGCAAATTAAAAGTGGTCCAGGTGTGATCTCACAAATTAAAATGTTTGTAAATTGAAACAAATTTTCCCCGGGAAATAAGGAAATACACCGGATACATTCCACACTCCATAAATACACATACAATCATTTTTAAAGGTTTGTAATGTAATTTAGACAATGCAATGCCTCGCCACCCGAGGCTTCTCTAGAAGCATCAAATATTGCAAGGATGATCATCCATAACAGAGATCTGTTTTACGATTATAATTATTATAGAATTATCAGTTGATTTAGGGCATCCTTGTCATCTTTACACTTTCCGTATGCTAACCCAAAGCAGTTAGGACTTCGGATGCTCGGCGTTAATCATTTCAAATGTGAGAAGGTCATCCTCTTTTGTTGTTTACAACCATTGTCGAATTTCAGCTCTACCATGGAAAGGTCACTCTGACAGGGTGGGGGCGAGGGTGGGATGGGACGGGGTGTCGGGGTCTGGCTGAGAGGGGGAAGATTTTACTTGTTTGAGATTGTTCCCTTTATTTCTGACCTTGTTTCGAACTTGTCAAATTCCTAAACAGACTATTTGCTGCATAGTAAGTCTGTCTGCAAAATGAAAATATCTTGGTGTTCAGTTTATTTTTTGATACGCTCATCATCATCATCATCATCATCATCTCCTCCCACGCCTATTGACGCATAGGGCATCGGTTAGATTTCGCCAGTTTTCTCTACCTTGAGCTTTTAATTCAATACTTCTCCATTCATCATCTCCTACTTTGCACTTCATAGTCCTCAGCCATGTAGGTCTGGGTCTTCCAACTCTTCTAGTGCCTTTTGGAGCCCAGCTGAACGTTTGGTGAACTAATCTCTCTTGGGGAGTGTGAAGGGCAGGCCCAGGTTATTGGAGTTTTCTTTAAATGTACCAGACTATTTTTTTCCATTTTCACATACATCAAAGGAAATAATGTAATCAGTAGGCCTGCTTTCCAACAGTATCATGTCAAGTTAGCTTTGTGGGTGTGCAGTACATGCTGGTGATATATATTTTTATATATATTTTTCTCATGAGCATTTTCCCTTTAGAAGGAGTAAGGCCAGAAGGTTTTTGGATTTAACCAAGTTTTTCTGAGGTGAGATTGCTAGCCCGACGCCTTGCCCTCATATGTTCCAGGGTGGTATGTACCGCCAGAGTCTGTGCTCAGTGTAGCCATGCAGGGCATCAACCACCCGGTGGGATACTACCGCTAGAAAAATAAGGGATCCTTTCACTGGGTAGATATTTAATCCTTCTCTGGTTACAGCTCCTTTTCCCTACTCTACACCAAGTAGCCTCCCGGCCTATTCTTTATACATTCGCCTCATCTCATTCCTCATACACCTGACGACACTTAAGATAACCAAAAAAAATCTTGGTTAGAGTTTTCTCGCTTGATGGTACATTCAGGCGCAATATATTTCCCTATTTCCTTTCCTCGCTGGGCTGTTTTCCCTTGTTAGAGCCCTTGGGCTTATAGCTTCCTGCTTTTCCAACTAGGTTTGTAGCTTAGCTAGTTATAATAATAACAATAATAATAACAAACCCAAAAGTTTCTTAATTAGCTGATGGAACTAAAAGTGGGATGTTGTTTATGTATTGCGTGCGTGAATATGAGGTTTATGGCTTCAGTTCTGTGCTTAAGGTGTGACCCCAGAGCATAAAACGCCTTCCCTTTATACCCGCAGTCTTTATGTTCAGCCATTCAGGTTAATGACTAGTATGATACGTGAATTAGGTTTTTTACAGGGTGTGTTTCGTCGTGAGCTTAATATAACTTCCCGTGAATTGTCTTTTCTCTCTGGATAATAGTGTGATTCTATTAATGTGTTAAGTATGATGTTATTGTGATCCATTATTTTGGGTACATTAAAAATATATTACTTTTATTACTCTTTTAACCACCGCTGCTTTAGAATATGAATATGTTGTTTATGTTGAGATGGTGTTGTGGTGGCCGATGTGGTAACGTTCCTGACGGGTGAACGCCAGACTCGGGTTCGAATCCCGCTCAAACTCGTTAGTTTCTTTGGTCGCTGTAACCTCACCATCCTTGTGAGCTAAATTTGAGGGGGTTGGGGTAATGGGAGCCTGTAGGTCTATCTGCTGAGTCTTCAGCAGCCCTTGCCTGGCCTTCCTTGGTCCTAGCTTGGGTGGAGAGGAGGCTTGGGTGCTGATCATATGTATATATATATATGTATATATATATATATATATATATATATATGTATATATATATATATATATATATATATATATGTGTGTGTGTGTGTGTGTGTGTGTGTGTGTGTGTGTGTGTATGCACAGTATATAGACATTCTCTAGGGCATTGTTGTTATTGATAGGGCAACGTCACTGTCCCTCGCCTCTGCCATTCATGAGCGGCCTTTAAAACTGGCAATGGAGGCTATCAATTTAGTCCTTTTTTTTTCTATTCTTTCTTTGGTTGAGGGATTCGTCCTTACACCTGTGCTGCAACTTTCCTCTTGGAAGTTGTTTTAACACCTGTTTGTGTGTTTGTTTGTTTGTGAACACCTTCCTGGCCACAGTTTCATTCGCAGAGTAATGAGACTTGCATGGATTAACTTATGAGAGAAGCTGGAAATGATTAAATTTTGGAAGGTGAAGGTCAAAGGTCAAGGTCACGGTCAAGCAAAATGTCCAATTCACGTAATCAGCCATAATTTGTGAACAGCTTCCTGGCCACAATTTCATTCGCAGAGTAATGAGACTTGCAGGGATTAACTGTTATGTAAAAAGTTGGAAATTATTAAATTTTCGAAGGCCAACGTAAATGGTTAGGGTCACGATCAAGCAAAATGTACAATTATTATTATTATTATTATTATTATTATTATTATTATTATTATTATTACTTGCTAAGCCACAACCCTAGTTGGAAAAGCAGAATGCTATAAGCCCAGGGGCTCCAAGAGGGAAAATACCCCAGTGAGGAAAGGGAACAAGGAAAAATGAAATATTTTAAGAAGAGTAACATCAAAATAAATACAGTATCTCCTGTATATACTATAAAAACTTTAACAAAACAAGAGGAAGTGAAATAAGAATGATGTGCCCGAGTGTACCCTCAAGCAAGACAACTCTAACCCAAGACAGTGGAAGACCATGGTACAGAGGCTATGGCACTACCCAAGACTAAAGAACAATGGTTTGATTTTGGAGTGTGCTTCTCCTAGAAGAGCTGCTTACCATAGCTTAAGAGTCTCTTGTACTCTTACCAAGAGGAAAGAAGCCACCGCACAATTACAGTGCCGTAGTTAACCCCTTGAGATAAGAAGAATTGTATGGTAATCTCAGTGTTGTCAGGTGTATGAAGACAGAGGAGAATATGTAAAGAATAGGCCAGACTATTCGGTGTGTATGTGTGTGTGTGTGTGTAGGCAAAAAGAAAATGAACCGTAACCAAAGAGAAGAAACCAGTCTAGTACTGTCTGGCCAGTCAAAAGACCCCATAACTCTCTAGCGGTAATATCTCAACGGGTTGCTGGTGCCCTGGCCAACCTACTACCTAATAAGCCATAATTTGTGACCAGCTTCCTGGCCACAATTTCATTCGTAGAGTAATGAAACTTGCAGGGATTAACTTTTATGTAAAAAAACTGTAAATGATAAAATAGTGGAAGGCCTACGTCAAAGGTGAAGGTCACGGTCAAGCAAAATGTCCAAATTTATGTAATCAGCTATAAGTTTGGACATCGTTGTCACAGAGTCTTCAAACATGGTTCATATTTGAGCGTATGAAAATCCACGCCAATTAATACTTGTTAAGATCAAAGGTAAGGTCAAGGTCGAGAAATAAGCTGCCGCGGCGGAGGTCTGCGCTCCATTGAGAGCCCCCTAGTTGTTGTTGTTATCATAGGCAATGGTTTAAATATCCCAGACGTTGATAGATCAAGAAGACCGAAAAACAAAAAAAGTGAAAATGGAAGAAACTGAGGGTGTTGTGGAATGATCTTCCTAATCGAGTAGTTGAATCGGTGGAACTTCATAAGTTCAAAGTTGCAGCGAATGTTTATATGTTGGACATGGTGACATAAGCCCCCCCCCCCTTTTTTTTAGTTTATATATGAAAGATCTGTTTTGATACTGTTACTGTTCATAGAATATTTTATTTTAATTGTTCATTCTTGCTTATTTTTTACTTATTTCGTTTTCTCGCTGGGCTGTTTTCCCCTGTTGAAGTCCTTGAGCCTATAGCATCCTGCTTTTCCAGCAAGGGTTGTAGCTTAGGTGATAATAATGATAATGATGATGATAATTAATCATAATCATAACATTCATAATGATGATGAATAATGATTTTAGAAGTTTTTTTTTTATTAATTTATTTTATTCATTTTGGAGATTATCAGTCATTGCTGGGAAACATAAAGCTTTTGCAGATGTAGAAATTGTTCTCTAGTCTTGGGTAGTGCCATAGCCTCTGTACAACGGTCTTCCACTGTCTTGGGCTAGAGTTCTCTTGCTTGAGGGTACACCCGGGCACACTATTCTATCTAATTTCTCTTCATCTTGTTTTGTTGAAGTTTTTATAGTTTATATAAGAGATATTTATTTTAATGCTGTTACTCTTCTTAGAATATTTTATTTTCCTTTTTTTCCTTTCCTCACTAGGCTATTTTCCCTGTTGGAGCCCCTGGGCTTATAGCATCCTGCTTTTCCAACTAGGGTTGTAGCTTATCAAGTAATAATAATAATTATGATAATAATAATGATAACCCTTTTGACCTGAACAACTGCCTATCATGGGAAAGTTCCCTCTAGGCTGGCCAGTCCAAGCTAAGGAAGGACATATACAGGGCAAAACTGCCCCAGATTTGTGGTCTAATTTTTTTTTTTTGTGGACACATATTACATTGATTTATCAACATTCAAACTCATACACACTTTATGTATGAATGTACTATGTATATATATATATATATATATATATATATATATATATATATGTATATACATATACGCTACATTATATATATATATTGTATATATAGTACAATATATATATATATATATATATATATATATATATATACACACTATAGTATATCTATTGCATATGTAGTACAATGTGTGTATATACATATATATATATATATATATATATATATATATATATATATATGTATGTATGTATATATATATATATATAATATTCACAAAAATTTTGTTGGTTTCGCTGATTAGATTTCTTTGAAAAGTAAAATGATGTTTGTTGCCAGTTGCCTTTGAGGATGTCAACTTTAGGAGGTATATTCGTCCTCGAAGACCCTTGGAAGGAGAGGTACTGGTTTTGGCAGTTGGCCAACACCGCGAATTTAGCAACTCCAGCCACTCCTGCCCCTCTCTCCCCCCCCCCCCTTTATTTCCCACTCCCCACAAACCCACTCCGCTCTCTTTTCGACGTATCGTGAACCCTCTTGCACGTGGAAAAAGCTGACGTGGCTGGAGACCTAATTTTAGCTTTGGGTTTAGTGGATTCATCAGCCATTTCGTGTTCAATTTCTAATTTATTACATCATTTTGTTAATTGGATATTATTAGCACCAATTCCAAGTAGAAGATTGTGTGTATGTTCATCATTATTTTATACTGTAGATTTAATTGTTATAGAGAAATCGAAGTTCAAGGTAGAAGAAGGAGAAGACTGAGGAGAAGATGAAGGGACTGTGTAGGGGAGGACTTGAGAGTGATGGGAATTGATGAAGCTGAGGCGCAAGATAGAAATAGATGGAAAAGGCTCATTCGAAACTTCGACCCTATATGTCAATGGGAGGAAGGAAAAGAAGATTTAATTACTATATTATTTCTCAAATGTTCTGGTGAATTCCATAGTTTTCCTCAGAATTTTACAAACAAATTGCGTTAGATTTTCCACCCTATTAACACTGTGTTCAGTCTCCATTCTACCTTACACTACAGGGCCTAGAATTATGGGAACCTATTTATGAGTTTCGAGGATTCACTGGCTAGATACATCAAAGGATAGCCAGTTCCTTGTGATGCGCAGTGCCTATCTAACTAAGGCAAGTAACCCCTGCCGATCCATACTAATTCTAGTATGATCAACCGGCAGGCATCAGGAGTAAAAGCCGAAGAGACAGTTTGCCCATCGGCTTAAACCCAATCCGTCACCCTGCTGCCAGTGACTTCATCGAGATTTAGTTTGAGGCCCTTTGCGTCAATAGGCGTAGGAGGAGATGATGATGAATAATGAGTTTAGAAGTTTTATTTATTAATCTATTTTATTAATTTTGGAGATTATCAGTCATTGCTGGGAAACAAAGCTTTTGCAGACGTAAAAATGAAAGTATAAGAGAGATTACTCGAGTGCCATATGTGGATGAGATCATGATGAGGGGTAGGTGGAGATGGTTTGGGCATGCTCTTCGCACTCCCCAACAGAGAGATTAGTTCACCAAACATTGAATAGGGCTCCACAAGGCACTAGAAGAGTTGGAAGACCCAGGCCTACATGGCTGAGGACTATGAAGCTTGAAGTAAGGGATGATGAACGGAAAAGTATTGAATTGAAAAGCTCTAGATAGAGACAACTGGCAAAATGTAACCGAGGCCCTTAGCGTCAATAGACGTAGGAGGAGATGATGATGATGATGATGAATGATATTTAAGTTGGTAAATATAAGGGGAGATTAAAAATGTGTTTTTAAGGTTTAAAGGCCACTCATTAATAACAGAGGCAAGGGACAGTGACAATACCCTAGCTAGCAGGACAACTCCCTAGAGACTGACCAATATATATACTGTACATATATATGATCCTCTCCCAAGCTAGAACCAAGGAGTGCAAGGCATTGACTGCTGATGACTCAGCAGGTAACCCAATAGGCTTCCCTAAAACCTCCCATCCTTAGCTCGCAAGGATGGTGAAGTTGCAGACACTACAAGAAACTATCGAGCTTGAGAAAGTCTCGAACACAAGTCCGGCGATCGCCAGGCGGGGACTTTTCCAATAGGCTAACACAATCCTTTGGAAATAGGAGGGTTTCACAATATTAGAAATGAAACACAATATCAGGATATCAATACCTTGATGTATTCCGCATTTATTCATATGTGAACATGCATATGTATACATACTTTAATGATATATTTGTTTCTTATTGTAGTTTAGTATTTGTGTAAAGGGGCACGTATTAATATTTTTTTCCTAAATAAAAGTCTGGCTAAACTAAACTTCAAATTGCTTTTACTGTTACGTAACTGTCTAAACTTCTTCACTATAGTTAGCTCGTTAACGGACCTCATTCGTCTTTCGCCCATCATCATCATCATCTCCTCCCACGCCCATTGACGGAAAGGGCCTCGGTTAGATTTTGCCAGTCGTCTCTAGAACTTTAAAATCAATACTTCGCCCATCATACCTATCAGCTAATGTTTTTATGTCGAAGAGGCTGACATAAATCTCTCTTTATACTATAGTGTTTATGAGAACGATTCGTTTTAATGCTGTTACAGTTCTTAAGATATCTTATTTTAATTGTACGTTACTTCTCTTGTAGTTTGTTTAGTTCCTTATTTCCTTTCCTCGTGGGGTATTTTTCCTTTGGTAGAGCCCTTGGGCTTATAGTATTCTGCTTTTCCAACTAGGGTTGTAGGTTAACTAGTAATAATATACTGTATATATATATATATATATATATATATATATATATATATATATATATATATGTGTGTGTGTGTGTGTGTGTGTGTGTATGTATGATTATATATACAGTGTACATATACTCATGTAAGTTATTTTGTAGTAGTTTATCTTGTATGTGTTGAATATTCCTAGCCTCCAACTGCACTTTCTATATCCACAGTAATGTTCCTTGAATTCCATTACTCTCAGACATTACTATCTTTAGAGTGTGAATCAGTCTTATTGTTCATCTGGCATCTTGGCTTTTTTCTCCAGTGTTTTCTTTGGAGTTGACCTGAAGGGATATCAAGTCGGAAGAAGCAAAAGTCGACAGCGCACGTATCAAAGCTGATGAAGGATACGACACTCGGTGTAAACTAATCCTTCTCGGAGGTGGTGGCGTTCTCTTTGAAGACAACCATCCCTGCCTTTTGGGGATTTAGCTAATACGGATAAAGGAGATTTTCCCTATTGCAAACGTTGTTTTTTTTTAATACATTGCAAAGCTGCTACCTTCATGCTTGGTTTTAAGTTTTCTTTACAGTAAGGAATAACAGACTATAAGCTGGAATCTGAACGAGCCTTAGGTAGAAGAAACTCTTTAGCTATGGTAAGCAGCTCTTCTAGGAATAGGACGCTCCAAAATCAAACCATTGTTCTCTAGTCTCGGGTAGTGCCATAGCATCTGTACCATGGTTTTCCCACTGTCTTGGGTTAGAGTTCTCTTGTAGAAGAGACTCTTTAGCTATGGTAAGCAGCTCTTCTAGGAATAGGACGCTCCAAAATCAAACCATTGTTCTCTAGTCTCGGGTAGTGCCATAGCATCTGTACCATGGTTTTCCCACTGTCTTGGGTTAGAGTTCTCTTGTAGAAGAGACTCTTTAGCTATGGTAAGCAGCTCTTCTAGGAATAGGACGCTCCAAAATCAAACCATTGTTCTCTAGTCTCGGGTAGTGCCATAGCATCTGTACCATGGTTTTCCCACTGTCTTGGGTTAGAGTTCTCTTGTAGAAGAGACTCTTTAGCTATGGTAAGCAGCTCTTCTAGGAATAGGACGCTCCAAAATCAAACCATTGTTCTCTAGTCTCGGGTAGTGCCATAGCATCTGTACCATGGTTTTCCCACTGTCTTGGGTTAGAGTTCTCTTGTAGAAGAGACTCTTTAGCTATGGTAAGCAGCTCTTCTAGGAATAGGACGCTCCAAAATCAAACCATTGTTCTCTAGTCTCGGGTAGTGCCATAGCATCTGTACCATGGTTTTCCCACTGTCTTGGGTTAGAGTTCTCTTGTAGAAGAGACTCTTTAGCTATGGTAAGCAGCTCTTCTAGGAATAGGACGCTCCAAAATCAAACCATTGTTCTCTAGTCTCGGGTAGTGCCATAGCATCTGTACCATGGTTTTCCCACTGTCTTGGGTTAGAGTTCTCTTGTAGAAGAGACTCTTTAGCTATGGTAAGCAGCTCTTCTAGGAATAGGACGCTCCAAAATCAAACCATTGTTCTCTAGTCTCGGGTAGTGCCATAGCATCTGTAGCATGGTTTTCCCACTGTCTTGGGTTAGAGTTCTCTTGCTTGAGGGTCCACTCGGGCACACCATTCTATCTAATTTCTCTTCCTCTTGGTTTGTTAAAGTTTTTATAGTTTATGTAGGAAACATTTATTTTAATGTTGCTACTGTTCTTTAAATATTTTATTTTTTCTTGTTTCCTTTCCTCACTGGGCTAATTTCCCTGTTAGATCCCTGGGTTTATAGCATCCTTCATTTCCAAATAGGGTTGTAGCTTAGCAAGTAATAACAACAACAACAACAACAATAATAATAATAATAATAATAATAAAGGGTCAGTTCGCTTGTCACTGTAATTCCCCATCTTATATCCTGACTCAAGCCTTAATGGCATAAAAGTCTTTTCATAAGGTTGTAAAAATAAAGAGATACAATTAGGAGAAGGACGTTTCTTTTATATCCCATCAGAAGATATTTTAAGGGATGGGAAACAAAAGGACGTTTTTAAGGACGTGTGCTTCCATATAGTCTTGAAACATCATCATCATCATTATCTCCTTCTACGCCTATTGGTTCAAAGGGCCTCGGGTAAATAACTAGAGCTTGCATTGTGTGCAAGACTGCGCAAGGCATTATCAGTAGATGCCGTTTTCCCTGTTGGAGCCCCGGGGCTTATAGCATCCTGCTTTTCCAACTGTAGTCCATTTCTTTTAGCGAGGCAGATTTGCACCGATCGCAGCCGTGCCCTTTTAGCTCTGAAAAGTTTCCTAATCGCTGATTGGTTAGAATTATCTTGTCCAACCAATCAGCGATCAGGAAACTTTTCCGAGCTAAATGGGCACCGCTGCGAGTCGGTGCAAATCTGCCTCGCTAAAAAAAATTGACTGTAGGGTTACAGCTTACCAAGTTATAATAATAATAATAATAATAATAATAATAATAATAATAATAATAATAATAATAATAATAATAATTATAAAAATGCCATCGTGTGAGCCTCAATGAGTCGTGAATGTCAACATTTTCTTTTCTTTCGCTATGCAAACTTTCCGCCAAAAAAATAAGACCACACACTGCTGCAGTATTTTAGAACTTTTATTCCAGTTGTGACCAAGTTGTGGAATGATCTTCCTAATCGGGTAGTTGAATCAGTAGAACTTCAAAAGTTCAAAGTTGCAGCAAATGTTTTTACGTTGAACAGGCTGACATGAAATATCGGTTTTAATGTTAATGCTTTTAAAATATTTTATTTTAATTTTTCATTATTTCTCATAACGTTTATTTATTTCCTTATTTCCTTTCCTCGATGGGTTATTTTTCCCTGTTGGAGCCCTTGGGCTTATAGCATCTTGCTTTTGCAACTAGGGTTGTACCTTAGCTAGTAATAATAATAATAATACAACAACTCTGAAAAGGAAGTGAGTTACGTTAGAGAAGTCTTTATTATTTTTGACTGGAATTCAATCCCATAATTTCTTCAATAAATTCTAAATTCCTGATCATTGCAGTATTTGTAGTTATAAGTATTTTCACCATCAGTACGTTCACTGGACAAGCAGACAAAAATCTGGAATAAACCCATTGAGTAGATTACTTCGCTCTTGCATTCTGCGTGAGGTTGCGCCAGGACAAGTCATTGTCACTAAATACCATTTTGTCAACCTCAATAGGTCGCAAATGTCAACGATTTTTTTTTTTCCGCACGCTATGCAAACTTTGCACTCAAGAAATAAGATCACACAACTTATGATAATGCTGCAATCTTGTCATGAACCACAAAGAAAGATTTAGGCTGAAATTCTTTGGCAGCTAAAGCAGTCATGAACCACAAAGAAAGATCTTGGCTGAAATTCTGTGGCAGCTAAAGCAGTCATGAACCACAAAGAAAGATCTTGGCTGAAATTCTGTGGCAGCTAAAGCAGTCATGAACCACAAAGAAAGATCTTGGCTGAAATTCTGTGGCAGCTAAAGCAGTCATGAACCACAAAGAAAGATTTTGGCTGAAATTCTTTGGCAGCTAAAGCAGTCATGAACCACAAAGAAAGATCTTGGCTGAAATTCTGTGGCAGCTAAAGCAGTCATGAACCACAAAGAAAGATCTTGGCTGAAATTCTGTGGCAGCTAAAGCAGTCATGAACCACAAAGAAAGATCTTGGCTGAAATTCTGTGGCAGCTAAAGCAGTCATGAACCACAAAGAAAGATCTTGGCTGAAATTCTGTGGCAGCTAAGGCAGAAAGAAGGTAAAAGGCAAATCCTTGTTATGCGCTTTGCATATCAGATTTTCAACGCCCCCTCCCCCCCCCCCCCCTTTGAAAATATTCCATATTGCGATATCCTCCGATGTAATACGGAAAGGATTATGCTAATTTTATTCTGCCAGTCTGAAGGCCACTTATGATAATACTGATTCTACAGCGGAATCTATTTGATAATTATTTATATATATGTATATATATATATATATATATATATATATATATATATATATATATATATATATATATATATATATATATATGAGCACAGAAACACATTTGCAGTTGAATAGAGGGAATTAATTTGCAGATATTACCTGTTTTCTGTTTTGTAGAGATTCTTTATCCATTTTCCTATCTTTCCCTTAATATTATACTTTCTCATTTTTTTTCTCTAATATATTATGGTCTACCTTGTCAAGGGCTTTTGCAAAATCTAAGATATACCACACCTGTGTCTTTTTGATCTATCATATTTGCATATACTGTATGTTTTCATAGTGTGCTATCAGTTGAATTTGTGTACTTTTTCCAGGCACAAAACCGTGTTGACCTATATTAAATGAATTATTTTTAACCAAGTGATTCATAATTTTCTTTTTTTGTCACCCTTTCATACACTTTCATATGTGATGTTAGACTAACAGGTCTATAATTGCTTGCCTCTAGTCTTGATCCACTTTTGAAAATAGGGGTTATATATGCTAATTTATGTTTAACATATATCTCGATCATATCCTCACTTTGTCTTAGCAGTATTGCAAGCGGCTTCGCGATAGTGTGTGCAGTTTTTTTTTTTTTTTAACAAAATCGCTGGAACTCCATCTGGCCCGGCCGCTGATCCATTTTTAATTTCGCTTATAGCCTTGACAATATCTGCTTCATCAATATCTATATCCGTTTGATATTCAATATTTTCTTCTCTCATTTCTGTTTCATTATTCTCATTCGCAATTCTTGGCGTGAATTCACTCTTATATTTTTCTGCTAATATGTTGCAGAGAGAGAGAGAGAGAGAGAGAGAGAGAGAGAGAGAGAGAGAGAGAGAGAGAGAGAGAGAGATTGCTGTAGGCAATATCGCTGATCTTATGAGGTTTTCCACAACGGCAGTTAATAATGTGGCTCGCCGGAATTGATTGGCTGGAATCGTGACAATTCCGTCTCCTGAAGTGGCAAATTAAACTTTTATTTTGGAAGTTGTTGGTTTTGGGCAAATTCCTTTTTTTTTATTATTTACTGAACACGATAGTTTTTTATCCTTCTAAACTTGAGTATTGTTTATGGAGTGATGTTCAGTTTATTTTTTTCATTATCAAATAGAAAGGGACTTGAGCAATATTGTTGTTTTAGACGAAGTTTTTTTTTATGTTTTGTACGATTCAAATATTTTATCTTAGACACACACATACACACGTATATATATACATATATATATATATATATATATATATATATATATATATATATATATATATATATTTGTTCCAACACGAATACTTACCTCGAACTACTTTCTTAGGAGTTACCTGTAACCTCTCTACCGACCAGAGTTTTGTGTAGTGTACCCCCCACCCCGTTTCCTATGGAGGCCTACCCCCGGCATTAAAGAATGTGCCCCGAGGGTAGGCTTATCGTAGGTCGATGTCCACCCGGGTCAACAGCTTCAGTAAGTTCTCTGGTCGCGACGTGTCAACACGTCACCCTCGTTCTCTATCGATCCTTTGTGTGCGTTCTGAGTGTCCCACGTGTTCCCCACGTGGTAACTTGTGTTTCCTGTGTACTTTTCCCGGGTGTTCCTGTGTGTTCACCCTCCACCCGTGTGCTTACCCAGTGTATTCCTTGATTCCCTTCGTGCTTGTGTCTTGCGTGTGTGCATTATGGAGCAAATCCGCCGTTCTCCGGGGCCTAGGGCCGGTAAATCGTGTGGAGCGTTCCTCTTCAAGCCTGAAGTGGACCCTCAATCCCTTTGCTCCTCCTGTAGGGGAAGGGTTTGTTCGTCAGCAGATACGTGCCCCGAGTGTGTAGGCGGGAGTGATATCCAGTGGGTACGTTACGGTACTAAAAAGAGAAAATCGGCGAAACGTTCCCCCAGAAAAGCTAGCGTTACTTCGCCGCTACCATCACCCGGTGAGCGGTCCGACGGGACCTCTGTTTCGCCGTCCCCTACACAGAGTAGGGGCCGAGGTAAGTCTGTCGTGGAGAAGGAACAAAGCGGCCTTCCCAAGAGTCTAGTGAAAGTGCAGTGCCGGTTGCGGGCCCTTCTAGGGCTAGTGAAGAACCCAGTAGTGCGTCCGGAGAGTCGGCCCTTGTGCTCGGGGGGCACGTGTCCTCCGATGACTCCTTGTGGGGTAGTAACGCGGTGTCTGTGTCTTCGCCGCCCTCGTGGGCCTGTGCTTCAGGGTCTTCGGTAGGCAGAGACAACCAGAATAAGTTACGGTCTTCGGGTAATGATGCCTTCGGTTGGAAGCTTCCGAAGACACCAGGTAGGTCCCCGTTACGAATGGAAGAGGGCCTGGACCCCTGGGTCCCTAGCATGGAGCGCCTTGAATCGTTCCCGGCCCCCTTCACGGAAGTCCCCGAAGATTTCCTTCAGCCGTCGACCTCGGGCATTCAACGCGTGAAGAAGTCCCCCGCAGTCCCCGCTACCGCCCGACATACGATAAGTACAGTGTTGTCGGGTTCGTCGGAAGATTATTTCTCATCGGGGGAAGAAGTCAGGAGAAAACACCATCGTCGGAGAGAGCGGTCCAGGAGCAGGCGTTCCCGTTCTAGGTCGCGCTTCAGGTACAGTAGGAAGCGCTCCCGCTCCCCAGGGCGTAAGTACAAGAGGAGTAGGTCTCCTGATGGCGACTGGGTCTTCGTACCCCGGGACTCAAGGGTGCCTTGTTCCCCTGACCGCCGGTCCAGAGAGTTCTCGCCAAGGATGCCGTCCTCCAAACACGACCTTGACCCTCGCAACCAAGCTCGCAGGAAGGACTCTACAGGAAGGCATAAGTCCTCGAAGCCTCCGGTTCACCCCGCCCAGCGGGGGGAAACGCGCTTCTTTTCGAGCGGCCTGGCCGAACCAGCCCAGCTGGTGCGGCCTTCGGGACGGAAGGAACGGTTCCCGCTGTCGGGTCTGCCCACGGGAACTGCGTCCTCGGCACCCAGAGCCCTTGAGCGGACAAGAGTCCCCGCTGAATCGGCGATGCCTGCGTTAACCCAGGCCCCGGGTGCGGACGTCCCCGCCGATGAAGTCCAGTACCTCGGTAGGACGGCACCCCTGGCTCCAAGAGCTAGACGTACGGTCGGTGTGCCCGGTAACCCAGCTCCCCGGTCCCAAGCCGAGACCTCGGCTGATGGGAGGGAGGGTTCCCCAACGGAGGACTCAGCCTATAGGAGGGTGGTTGGCCTTATCAGGAGGCACCACAAGATTGAGGAACCTACAGCTACGGACGAAGACTACTGGAGGTCAAGCCTGTTACGGATTATGCAGACCCCTACCCAACCCAAGACGTCTCTAGCGCTGCCTCTAGCCCGAGATCTGGTCCTAGGGCAGGAGTATGTGGACAAGGTGGTGGCTAGTAATGCCGAGGCCCCCAAAACCCAGAGTTCCTCAAAATTGCTCCAGGGCCTCAAGACACAGAGCAAAGTATATGTGCCAGAGGGGCGTCGCCCAGGCCCCTGTAAAGTGGAATCATCCATTGACATCCTGAGTCAGGGCGTCTCAGAGGATAGAGCCTCTTCGGCCCCAGTTTGTTTCTTGCCATCGGAGGCCTCCATGATGGAAGAAATGTCAAGGGATCTAGTGAACGTCTCCTCTTGGCTGGACTGGTGGGCTTCCACCTTAATAGGAGTACAAGCCTCGTTCGACCCCGCGGACCCTGACCAGCAGAGCCTCCTGAGGGAACTTATTACCTCCGGGGGTAAAACCCTAAAGTTTTTATCATACCAGTCGCTCACCTTGTCAGCTAACTGGGTACTCCGTAAGAGAGACACCGTACTGGCTAAGGTGTCCCGGAAGGTGCCAGACAGGGAAGCGCGGGCCATGAGGAGCTTACCCTTGTGAGGGGAGTCCTTGTTTCCCCTGAAAGAACTAGAGACCATCATGGAGAAGGTCTCGAAGAAGAAGGAGTCTAACAATCCCAGGCCTACGCCTTCTAGGAGACCGCCCTACAAGAGGTCCATCTTGGATAGTGCCGCGACGTCCCAAGCCTCTCCCAGCACGACGAGGAGAGAGGCTCCCTCTTCCTCCTGGTCCTCAACGCCTCAGCCCCCCCGTAGGGGAGCTCCAGCTTCCTCAAGCTCCTTCAGATCAGGTTACTCTGCCTCTAGGAGAGGCCGTTCAGGCCGCTCCTCCAGAAGGAGATAGAGTGGGAGGCCCCCTATCCCCGCCCAAGCCTCGGGTTGGGGGATGCCTCAGACTACATTGGCAAGCATGGAAGGCTCACGGAGCGGAGCCTTGGACAGTGTCCGTACTAAAGGAGGGCTACAGACTACCGTTCTTAGCAGAACCACCCCCTCTTATCCCGGCCAGCCGGGCGGAATGGCTAGCTCCCAAAGACCCGTTGAAGAAGACCGCCCTTCAAGAGGAGGTGTCCTCCATGTTAGAGAAGGGCGCCATGGAAGAAGTTCTTCTCCCAGGCCCGGGTTTCTACAGTCGTCTGTTCCTAGTAGAAAAAGCGACGGGGGGGGGGGGGGGGGGGGGTGGAGACCGGTTATAGATCTGTCGGCTCTCAACAAGTTCATCAAGAAGACGGACTTCAAAATGGACACTCCGAAGTCAGTCCTGCTGTCCTTGAGGGAGAAAGATTACTTGATGACCATAGACCTCAAGGACGCCCACTTCCAAATTCCGGTCCACCCCTCAAGTCGAAAGTTTCTCCGGGTGAAATGGGGTTCCCAGATCCTGCAATTCAAGACCCTTTGCTTCGGATTGTCAACAGCGCCCCAGGTGTTCACGAGAGTCTTCACGACTGTCTCAGTGTGGGCTCACGAACGAGGCATTCGCCTCATCCGATACCTGGACGACTGGTTGCTTCTTTCCTCCTCGAAGGACCTCTTGGAGGAACAAGGGATGAAACTCCTCCAGTTTTGCAAAGGTCTGGGCATCGTAATCAACCCGGAAAAATCAAACCTATCCCCATCCACCAGAATGAACTACTTGGGAATGACGTTAGATACCATTCTGGGAAAAGCCTTCCCTTCGGAGGACAGAATAAACAACCTCATGAATATCATTCGGCCGTTCCTGTCGGGGCGCCCCAGGAGAGCGAAAGACTGGCAGAAACTGATAGGTTACCTGGTCTCATTGGAGAAACTAGTTCCCCAAGGGAGGGTAAGGCTCAGAGCCATACAATGGAACCTGAAGAACCTCTGGTGCCAACTGGACTCACAACAAGTCCTAATCCCAGTTCTACCAAACACGAGACCCTCCCTGGAATGGTGGCATTGCCGGTCGAACTCACTCAAGGGGATGCCCTTCGCGAGCGACCCCCCCGAGTTACTACTGTTCACAGACGCCTCCAACCAAGGGTGGGGAGCCCATCTCCTCGACGAAACAGCACGAGGGACCTGGGTGGACGGGGAAAAGGAACTCCACATCAATGTCCTGGAGTTGAAGGCAGTCCAGAAGGCTTGCCTACACTTCGCAGATCTTCTAAAGGGAAACACCGTGGCGTTGATGTGCAACAACGCCACGGTAGTAGCATACATAAAGAAGCAAGGAGGCTTGAAGTCGAAGGAATTGTGTGATCTCACCATAAAAATTCTAGATTGGGCAGAAGAGAACCAAGTGATGTTGTTAGCGAGGTTCATTCCCGGGAAGAAAAACGTGCTGGCAGACGGTCTCAGCAGAGTGGGCCAGATAGTAGGGACAGAATGGTCCCTTCTTCCAGAAGTAGCCAAGCTCATCATCCAACGTTGGGGTTCCCCGGTGATGGACCTCTTTGCAACAAAACTCAACGCCCAACTCCCCGTATATTGTTCTCCTGTACCAGACCCAAAAGCAGCCTTAGAAGACGCCTTTCAGCACAAGTGGGACAATCTAGACGTGTATGCTTTTCCCCCTTTCACGTTGATAAGGCAAGTGCTCAACAGAGTAAGGACAGCCCGAAACCTAAAGATGACTTTGGTAGCGCCCTGGTGGCCGGAGAGAGAGTGGTTCGCGGACCTAAAAGACCTGGCGAGTCAACCACCGTGGCCTCTGCCCGACAGGTCAGACCTTCTGCATCAACCTCATTTTCTCAGGCTCCACGACAACCCACTCTCCCTACGTCTTCACGCCTGGAGACTATCGAGCGGCTCCTGAAGAAAGAAGGATATTCTTCATCCACTGCTAAGAGAATGTCGCTATACCTGAGAAAGTCGTCAGCCGCGGTCTACCAGGCTAAGTGGGCCTCCTTCACGAAGTGGTGCTCTGAGAAGCACATTAAGCCTCTTAAGGCCTCTGTCCCAGACATAGCAGATTTTCTGGTGTTTCTTAGAGACAAGATGGGAATGTCAATCCCAGCCATAAAAGGAGTTCGGGCCGCCTTAGGCCAAGTCTTCCTCCTGAAGGGCATCGACCTGGGGGCCTCGAGGCACATAGCGATGCTTGTCAAGAGTTTCGAGCAGTCCCCACAGGCGAGTAGGGTGCCCCAGTGGGACTTAGCCAAGGTCCTGAATATGTTGTGTGGCCCCCCCTTTGAACCCTTGAAAGATATCGTGGACAGAGATCTCACTCTCAAGGCCGTCTTCTTGCTGGCCTTGGCGTCCGCTAAGAGAGTGGGTGAGATCCATGGGCTGTCATATGACGTTTCTCATTCGAAGGGGTGGAAAGAAGTATCCTTCAAGTTCGTCCCTTCTTTTGTGGCTAAGACTCAGAACCCAGCAGTCTGGGATCCGAGGTTCGAAGGTTTTTCAATACCTGCCATCCCTAGGACGAGTAATTAAGAGGATTTGAAATTATGCCCTGTACGGACCATTAGAAAATACCTTGAAAGAACGGCTCATCTTCGCCCAGGCATCAAGAGCCTCTTCATATCCACGGGTATTACTAAGAAGCAAGTGTCCAAGAACACCATTTCCTTCTGGTTGAGACAAGTTATTGCCAGAGCCTACAAGGAAGAAGGCATAGCAGTGCCAGGCACCCCCAGACCTCATGACATCAGAGGCTTGAGCACGTCCTTAGCCTTTGAGAAAAACATGGCAGTAGGTCAGATCCTGCGAGCAGGTACTTGGTCGAACCAGTCAACCTTTACTGCCCATTACCTCAAGGACTACTCGAGGAAGTCCTTAGACGGGTTCTCCATTGGAACAGTCATCTCCGCCCTCCAAGCGGTGTAACGGTAAAAGCCCCAGGCTCAATCACGGCTAGCAACCGGGAGACACAGGTGCGTTTTCCTTCCATCCTACCCAGTTGCTTCCTAGCCTCATCGGGGAGTACCAACTTATACCATTGGATAACACATTCTTCACGGCTACGCTACTGGAGGCAACATCAGAAGAAGTTTTTTCAAAGGGTGAGTACTTAGACACTAACGTGAACTCTTTGTGTAGTTACCCTCTCATCCGTTTTCTAGTAGGTACCGTTATTCCTGGGCCTCTTGGCCTCCGCTTACTGGGTCAGGGGGTCAGAATAGCACTCCCGCCTCCTAAAGTGTAAGTCTCCTAAGAAAGTAGTTCGAGGTAAGTATTCGTGTTGGAACAAATCAAAAATTTTAAGTAATTTTTATTTTTCCTAACATACTTACCGAGAACTACTTTCGGGTAATGGCCCTCCCTTCCTTCCCCGAGTGCCTCTCTTCCCTTGCAAGCATTGTGCTAATCCTATAGAACTTACTGAAGCTGTTGACCCGGGCGGACATCGACCTACGATAAGCCTACCCTCGGGGCACATTCTTTAATGCCGGGGGTAGGCCTCCATAGGAAACGGGGTGGGGGGTACACTACACAAAACTCTGGTCGGTAGAGAGAAGGTTACAGGTCACTTCTAAGAAAGTAGTTCGAGGTAAGTATGTTAGGAAAAATGAAAATTACTTAAAATTTTTTATATATGTATTGTTTCTGTTTATGAAATATTTTATTTTCATTGTTTATTCTTCTCGTGTAGTTTATTTATTTCCTTGTTTCCCTGCCTCACTGGGCTATTTTTCCTTGTTGGGGCCATTGGGCTTATAGCATCTTGCTTTTACAACTAGGGTTATAGCTTAACTTTTAATAATAGTAATGATATATATATATATATATATATATATATAGAGAGAGAGAGAGAGAGAGAGAGAGAGAGAGAGAGAGAGAGAGAGAGAGAGAGAGAGAGAGAGAGAGAGAGAGAGAGAGAAATATGCATGCATCATTTTTTTGTCTAATTTACAATTTCTAGGCATACGAGTAGAATTTCTGTTATTTTTGAAAGAAAATAAACTGATTTCGTACATGCATAACTATGCTAATTGTGTCGTTACATCTGTGGAATAAAACGTATTATTATTATTATTATTATTATTATTATTATTACTACCTAAGCTGTAACCCTTGTATGAAAAGTTGGATGCTATAAGCCCAAGGGCTCTAACAAGGAAAAATAGCCCAGTGAGGGAAGGAAATAAGGCTATAAATAAACTACAAGAGAAGTGTGGATAATTAAAGTAAAATATTTTAAGCTTAAGAACAGTAACAACATTAAAATATATCTTTTATATATAAGTATAAAACTTAAAAAAAGAAAAGATAAATAATATAGAATATTGTGCCCCAGTGTACCCTCAAGCAAAAGAACTCTAACCCAAGACATTGGAATCCCATGTTACAGAGGCTATGGCACTACCTAAGATTAGAGAACAATGATTTGATTTTAGTTGAAGACCATGGTACAGAAGCTATGGCACTACCCAAGATTAGAGAACAATGGTTTGATTTTAGTTGAAGACCATGGTACAGAAGCTATGGCACTACCCAAGATTAGAGAACAATGGTTTGATTTTAGTTGAAGACCATGGTACAGAAGCTATGGCACTACCCAAGATCAGAGAACAATGGTTTGATTTTAATTGAAGACCATGGTACAGAAGCTATGGCACTACCCAAGATTAGAGAACAATGGTTTGATTTTAGTTGAAGACCATGGTACAGAAGCTATGGCACTACCCAAGATTAGAGAACAATGGTTTGATTTTAGTTGAAGACCATGGTACAGAAGCTATGGCACTACCCAAGATTAGAGAACAATGGTTTGATTTTAGTTGAAGACCATGGTACAGAAGCTATGGCACTACCCAAGATTAGAGAACAATGGTTTGATTTTAGTTGAAGACCATGGTACAGAAGCTATGGCACTACCCAAGATTAGAGAACAATGGTTTGATTTTAATTTATATCTAAAGATTAATCTTTCTACTTTATATCTGAATATTGCTACCAAGTATTCAAATGAAATAATTGTATCTTTATTATTATTTCCAGAGCAAAGCATTGGCTATCGTGTTGCTGGAGCAGGTGTGTCGACAACTCAACTTACTAGAGTCGGATTACTTTGGCCTGGAATACACTGACGGAAACACTAGATACTGGCTCGACTTGGAAAAACCAATGAATAGACAGGTTAGTTAGCCTTGTTTGATTTCAGACTTGTCTCCCATTTGTTTTTGTTTCTTCTCATAAGATGGAGATTTCTATGGTACTTTGGGGGTCCTTCTTTACTCTTACGTTTATAACCTCCGCCAACGAAGTTGGTAGGTTGGTAGGGTATGTTTTCGCCCCCGTTTTTTTTCTTTCTTTTTTTTTGTGAACAACTTCCTGGTTACAATTTTTTTTTGTGAACAACTTCCTGGTTACAATTTTTTTTTCTTTTTGTGAACAACTTCCTGGTTACAATTTTTTTTTTTTGTGAACAACTTCCTGGTTACAATTTTTTTTTTCTTTTTGTGAACAACTTCCTGGTTACAATTTTTTTTGTGAACAACTTCCTGGTTACAATTTTACTCGTAGAGTAGTGAAACTTTCAAGAACTAGTTGTTATATTGAGACGTGGAATTGATTCAATTTTGAGAGCCCTGGGTCAAAGGTCAAGGTCAAGGTGGCGCAAAAGGTCGACCGAATTAATCCTAACCTTAACCTCAAGTTCGCACATGATTGCCACACAGACTTGAAATACCCCTACGGTCTAAATTGATTCTGAGAAAGGCAAGCTGGTTTCGAGAAATAAGCTGCTGTGGCGGAGGTCGGCACTGAGCGTGTTTTTCTAGTTTAACTTGAATTAAACGTTGGATGTATTGAAAATAATTTAGTCTTGTCAAAATATGTTAAAGTTGTTATATTTCTTTCTTTACTGAATAAACATCATATCTTGCTTGTGGAATATATCATAAAGGTGTCTGCTCAAGTATGTTTATTTAATGAAGTTATTATCTTTAACATAAGATTTTCCAGTATTTTTAATTATTCATAAACAGTGTCTTTGTTTCTTGTTCTAATTTTTTTTATCCTAAACAGAAAATGGTTATCTGTTGTTTTTTTCCCCGTTTTATTTTTTCGATCCCCTAAAAATGATAGGTTAAAATGACATAACATAATTATGTAGAAAATTTAAGGAAGACTTTCTATCCTGTTTTTTGTTATTTTCACAATTTTCGCCTCAATAATCTGAAAGTGACTGGGGGACATGACTGAGTCACCAGTCACTGTTAGGTAGTATCAGTCACTTGTTAGAAAAAAAAAATGAAAACAGATATACGGATGAGAATGGTTTAAAGGCCGCTCATGAATGGCAGAGGCAAGGTACACTGACATTGCCCTATCAAGCAGGACAATACCCTAAAAACTGATAATATACACATATGATCAGGGCCCAAGCCCCCTCTCCACCCAAGCTAGGACCAAGGAGAGTCTGGCAATGGCTGCTGATGACTCGGCAGATAGACCTATAGGCTCCCCCCCCCAAAAAATCCCTTAGCTCGCTAGGATATTGAGGTTGCAGCGACCAAAGAAACTAACGAGTTTGAGCGGGAATCGAACCCCAGTATGGCGATCACCAGTCAGGGACCTTACCACATTGGCCACCACAACCCCACGAAAAATTTTTATTTAATGTGAATTTTCTTACCTACAAATTACCTTATGATTTGCACAGTTTATGTGGTAACGTCCCTGACTGGTGATCACCAGACTAGGGTTCGAGTCCCGCTCAAATTCATTAGTTCCTTTGGTGGCTGCAACCTCACCATCCTTGCGAGCTGAGGATGGGGCGTTTGGGGGAGCCTATAGGTCTTCCCGCTAAGAAGTCAGCAGCCTTTACCTGGCCCTCCTTGGTCCCAGCTTGGGTGGAGAGTGGGCTTGGTTGTTGATTATATGTACAGTATATATGGTCAGTCTCTAGGTAGGCTAATTATCATACTTCATAGGAGCAATTCCTTCAATTAATAAAAATGCTTTCATCACGTGTTTACAAGTTCAGTGACTTGTGTTTTACAGGCAACGTTGCCAACAGTTTCCCTTTGGCTAAACAGAGCGTTATCTGAAATAATATACAAATTACAAGGCGTCTCCCAAGCTTCCCTTGAAGTGTACCGAAATTTATGAAGCCAAATGTACCTGTAGATTCCTATTTTTTTTTCTTTTTCCCTGTCGTCAAAACAGAGCAATGATGTCGCCGTATGTGGAGCAAGTAGCTGGTGTTGTGTAGGCCTATATTGCCCCTAGGATCAAACTAATTAAATGGTGCATTATTCTCACATTTATCGATGCAAATTCAGGGTAAATTCTAGATTGAATTATTATAACTTGCAGAACATGTGTACTTTATCAAAATCACAGACTATACATTTGAACAAGAGCTAATAGAGTTTAAAACCACTTTAATAGGTACTGATTTTATTGATGTAAGTGCAAACGTACCTCCAAAAACTGAAATCACATTAAATGCTGAAAGAAAAAAAATAACAGAACAACTTTTCTCACAATATCTTTATATTTGTTTTCAAACTGAAACAGTTGGGAGTGGGTGGGTCGTTTCTTAGCATTATTATTGATTTTTTAAGTAATAGATCTCAAAGAGTTGTTGTTGATGGGCACCATAGTGATTATAGGAATGTGATATCCGGTGTTCCACAGGGTAGTGTTCTTGGCCCATTACTTTTTATACTATATACACATGACATGTGGTTTGGCCTAGAAAACAAGCTTGTTGCATATGCAGATGATGCTACTCTCTTTGCATCAATTCCATCCCCTGAATGTAGATCTAGGGTTGGTGAATCTCTTAATAGAGATTTAGCTAGAATTAGTGCATGGTGCAAATTATGGGGTATGAAGTTGAATCTAACAAAACTCAAAGTATGATTGTAAGTAGGTCAAGGACGGTGGCTCCTCAACATCCGGATCTCAGTATTGATAATGTTCCTTTAAATATGTATGACTCTTTCAAAATTTTAGGTGTGATTCTCGACAGTAAATTTACTTTTGAGAAACATATAAGGTCTGTGTCTTCTTCAGTTTCACAAAAAATAGGCTTATTGAGAAAGTCTTTCAAGATTTTCGGTGATCAATCTATTCTGAAGAAGTGTTTTAATTCTTTCATTCTACCTTGTTTTGAGTATTGTTCTCCTGTCTGGTCTTCAGCTGCTGATTCTCATCTTAATTTGTTGGACAGAAACTTACGGTCTATTAAATTTCTTATTCCTGATCTAGATATTAATCTCTGGCACCGTCGTTCAATTAGTTCATTATGCATGTTGCATAAGATTTTTCACAACTCTGACCATCCTTTACATTCAGATCTCCCTGGACAATTCTATCCTGTTCGTAATACTAGGCAGGCAGTTAATTCTAATAGCCAGGCCTTCTCCATCACGAGGCTCAATACTACGCAGTACTCTAGAAGTTTTATTCCAGCTGTGACCAAGTTGTGGAATGATCTTCTAGAAGTTTTATTCCAGCTGTGACCAAGTTGTGGAATGATCTTCCTAATCGGGTGGTTGAATCAGTAGAACTTCAAAAGTTCAAAGTTGGAGCAAATGCTTTTTTGTTGACCAGGCGGACATAGTCTTTTTATAGTTTATTTATGACATATTTGTTTTTGATGTTGTTGATAGTTTATTATATGACATGTCTGTTTTGACGTTGTTTCTTATTTTAGAATGATTTATTGTTAATTTGTTCTCTTCATTTATTTATTTCCTTATTTCCTTTCCTCACTGGGCTATTTTTCCCTGTTGGAGCCCCTGGGCTTATAGCATCTTGCTTTTCCAAGTAGGGTTGTAGCTTGGATAGTAATAATAATAATAATAATAATAATAATAATAATATCTTCTCCCCTCCACGTCTAGTCTTAGGCACAGGGGCTATTTCAAATGCGTGTCTTTCACATCATCTGTAAGTTTCATTCGCAGTATTATATATACATTAAATGCACAGCCTAGCCTCAATTTTAATTTTTAGTTGTGTAAAGTCTCTAGATTAGTAATATTCTAAAGAAGATATAGGTGGCCGGTCGTCCAAAACATCTAAGAGAATTGCTACATATTGTGCAGCCAACAAATCGTCCTGACACGAGCATAGTTCTAACAGTAAGCGAGCAATACGCATTGGGAAATGTTAAATGCTCCAGAATGGACATCATAAAACCACCGTGGAGGTACTTTAGAGAGTGTGCCTCCCCTGCTGTACAGGGGAGGGCTGTACAGCAGCCCTTAAAGTAAAGTTATAACAATAATATATATTACATAAGCATATTTAATTTTGTATGAACGCTTCGTCCTGTGTAAAGGAAGACAGTTCATCTGCTAAGGGAGTAAATGAATAAGCAACAAGCTACATAAGTATGAAAAATACATATAGGTATTTCAATGATCAATTCGATCTAATGCAAGTTTATAGAAAATTACAGTATGAATTTATGGCTGATTCCTTTTCTCGCTGTGCAATTTTTCCCAGTTGGAGTCCTTGGGTTTATAGCAACCTGCTTTTCTTCTAATAGGGTTGTAGCTTAATAATAATAATAATAATAATAATAATAATAATAATAATAATAATAATAATAATGTAACAACTTGTTACAATAGTTTGAAACTAGAACGAGTAGTTTGTTTCGGGTGTTCGTTTAAAATATATTAGTGATGAAATATCCGTGTTACCGAGTGGTCCTGGACGCACCTTGACAAAACACCAATAAGTAAGTACTCTTGTATTTTCGTTCGTTAGATTGCTATGCCTTCAGTAAAATACGGTCTTTTTCATTGGCACCCCTTAAAAGTAGGAACTGCGTATTATGATGCAAGCATCAAGTACAAAGAAATATATATATATAAGCTGCTCAGCTAAGCTCTGGTTAAATGAAATCCACAAGTCGATGTTCACTACCGGTTACTTAGGCGTCACTGTTGCCAGGTATGGGGATTTGTCCCTAGATTTAGGGATTTTTGGTGTCTGATGGGATATTCCGTACAAATTTCTATGATGAAGAAACAAAGATGAGTAAACCTTTCTATTGTTGCAATTAATTTGCTTGCATTTATATGAAGTATAGTGAGTAATTTCTATATTAGTAAAGCCTACAGGATCAGAAGAAAGTATAATTTTGATAATGGGGATTTTTGGATTGGTTTGGGGATTTTTTTATCCTGAATTTTGGGGATTTTTAGGCTAACCCATCTGTCAACAGTCAACACGATAGTCGATAAAAGCCCCTACTGTTGTACTGTGGTACCTTTTCCTAATTGAAGTTCATCAAAGTGATCGACAAGAGCTTTTATTTTAATGTTACGTCGGCCACGAATATTTTAGTAATATTAGAGAAAAGTGTTTATGGTTAAAACAAAATCCGAGAAGCGTATTGTTAAATGCTCCCGCATGATCATAAAATCAACCGTGGGGGTCCTGTAGAGAATAGCGTCTCCACTTCTGTACAAATAAGCATCCCTCAAAGTAAAGTAAGTAGCAACAAGAGGAATTACGCTAAGAATGAAGTGGAATGTGTAGAAAGGGATGGTAGTGAATAAGTAAAGAGGAAGATAGTGTATGTTGGGAAAGAATTTACGACGAATGTATTGTTTTACGACGAGTTAGGTCGCTAACTAAAACCAGACATCCACTGTTGGTACAACTAGAAGGTGGGACAGCAATCACAAAGTTACATGAGAGAGAGAGAGAGAGAGTAGTTGTAGTAGTAGGGGTAGAGAGGAATAGAGCAAGAATGAGGGAGTGAAGGACTTAGGAGCAATGGGATGAAGTTAGCAAGAGTAAGAGGGAAAGAGGGACGGAAGGAACGAGAGAGAGAGAGAGAGAGAGAGAGAGAGAGAGAGAGAGAGAGAGAGAGAGAGAGAGAGAGAGAGAGAGAGAGAGAGAGAGAGAGTATTAGGAGGTCATCAAATATGGCTGAGAAGGGCTTGAGGTGTGTAAGATAACTTGTAGGCAGTATTACATGAATTCCACAGGACCTTTTGTATGAATTCTACAGGACCTTCTGTACGGCAGTATTGGGGTGAACTTGTGTTTCTGCTTAGAGCTCACTGGTTTAAAGTCTAATGGCCGTATTGGTACTTGAAAGGGATACGTTTTATTCCTAGCTTAGGCCCCCCTCCCCCAAAAAAAAACTGATATAAAAAATGTCTGCTTAATTATTAGATATTAATATATATATATATATATATATATATATATATATATATATATATATATATATATATATATATATATATATATATACATACATATATACCCTATATATACCATATATATATACATGTATATAATATTTTTATATATAATATATATTATATATATGTATATTATGTGTATATATATGTGTGTGTGTGTATATATATGTATATATATATCTATATATGTATATATACACACATGTATATGCATAAATATATACAGTGTAGTAACCTTTTTTTTTATGTGTTATAACCGTATTTGTTTTGTAGACCACGTTATATTTCTTTTCACAGGTATGTTTAAGTCAAGTAGAGCCAGTGCTCCGGTTTTGTGTCAAGTTCTACACACCAGATCCTGCCCAGCTAGAAGAGGAGTACACACGTTATCTCTTTGCTCTACAAATCAAGCGCGACTTGGCTCATGGTTGGTTACTTTGCAACGATAACACTGCAGCATTAATGGCCTCTTATATAGTCCAAGGTAATGTGTCGATACCAGACTACAGTTAAAGTTTTGATAGTCATTTATGCATTTTGTGATATATATATATATATATATATATATATATATATATATATATATATATATATATATATGTATATATGTATATATATGTATATATATATAGATATATATATATATATATATATATATATATATATATGTATATATACCCTGTATATATATATATATATATATATATATATATATATATATATATATGTATATATATATGTATATATATGTATATATATATATATATATATATATATATATATATATATATATATATATATATATATATATATATATATATATATATATATATATATATATACCGTGTATGTGTATATTAGTCGTAGCTATAATTATTTTTACTAGTTGTGAAAAACTAGAATTTAGATTAATGTTATTTCATTGTAAAGTCTTATTGCTATCATGCAGAATTACCCACTAATTCCGTATTTTTATATCTCTTTTGTTATGGTTACACTTTTTATTTACGTAAAACTGACAAGTACCCTTTTGAATTATGACCTGTACTGATTTTGACACGGCAACCTGGTCTTTTTACAACCTACAGCTAAAGGGTACCATTCCTTTGTTAAGGGAATTTATTGACTAAAGTGAGAAAAGTGGGAAAATGTTATGAGTAATTGTCTATTAAACTGGCACTCTGGAGAAGAAGCAATATGAATATCAGGGGACATTCATAGAAATACTGTAGATACAGTCCTGTCATTCAGAATGAACATTCTTCATTAAGATTTAAAATCTTGTGTTTTGAGATGGTTTTCTCTGGCAAACAATATATTCTGGCTTTCTTATGTATAAATGATTTGAATCTTAGGATTAAAAGTTCAGTAATGAGAAGATTGATCACCTTCCTCATTTTAGAAATTAGTTGTAATAATTTTTATTTCAGACATTCTGGCTAAGGGTATGTCAAATAAGGTTGTGCTTGGGTAGAAATTTATATATTATGAGATCACATATTATTTGCATTATTTCTATATGAATAAATGGATAACCTTGTTATTTTCAATTCTATATCTTAATATTTTTATTACTAAGGTTGTAGGCTGAGTTCTAAAGGTAATTAAAACTTTGTCATGAGTAATTCTAACATAAATAATTGGTCAAGTATTTCCTTGACATTATATCTGTGTACAGTGGCAACTGTCAGAATATGCCTAACTGTGTTTAAAAGTTTTGGAAATGTTGTAGTGTCTATTTTATGCACTGTTTCTATTGGTCTTATATAGCTTTAATTCTATATTATGTGTATCTCTTTGTAGCCGAGTGTGGAGATTTTGTGGACGAAGATTACCCTGACCACCGCTACCTCTCCTTGTATAAATTTGTTCCCTCGCAAGATGCAGAATTAGAAAGAAAAATTATGGAGAATCACAAGAAACATGTGTAAGTTGAAATATTTTACTTTTCGTATTAATGGGGATTTTCTATGTCTTGTGTTTTGAATCGACTTGAATTGATATACACATCTAGGATACAGTAGTGTGCTTATTTGTAATTCTTCCCGCAAACAGATTTTTTCATGCGTGGTGCATGCTTTCATATGATTATGAAGGTACTGTGTGTATTTCTAATTATTCTTAATTCTTTCCATGAACAGGTTTTTTTTTTTAATATACAGTATAGTAAATAGACAGAATAATGTAGTAACAAGCATCATTGTTGGAAAGAGTTTATTTGTGTGTGTGTGTTGTTGTTGGCCCTTTTTTTTTTGAATGAGTGGTGTACACAATTATGGATATTAATTTACATTCACAAACCTGTCAATGCTATATTTTCAATATTAAACTTAGCCGGTGATTATATAAGCTGCAACTCTGTTGCTCGACAGAAAACTCTTTACGTTAAAAATCCGCCAGCGATCGCTATGCAGGTAGGGGGTGTACTACAACAGCGCCATCTGTCGTGCAGGTACTCAGTACTCAATGTAAACACAGAACTCAATTTTCTCTCTGTCGGGCCACAGGCAAGACCTACTAATTCGCTGTGCTAACTGGATTTGTTTTCACAACTATTGGTGAAGTGCACTATTCTAGTTTTGAGCTTTCGCTATGCAGGTGTTTTATCTTCATCTCAAAACTTGAACTCGTTTTGGATAGATTTAATTATGGTGACAAAGATAGTATGGACTTTCTTTCACTTTTAAATGGCCGACCCTTCCCTTAGACGGAAGTATGTTTAGGCTTTTAGTAATTATATCACGTTATAGATTTTCCTCTATATATTTTATATCTCTCCGCCTTTATTAGGCCTCTTCGATTAACTTTCCATTTATTATAAACATATAAAAATAATTTTAATGTTTTGTTTATATAGAACTTTCCTGAGAGTAGGCGGTCCTAACTTGGAAACCGAAGTTAATCAACGTTGAGCCCTTTATATCGTAATTAGCTTTTAAAGAGCTAAGGATTTAAAACTTTTTAAATGTAATATTTTATGAAAGATTTTCTTTGATAGTCTTCGTTCTGTTTTCAAAGATGAACTAACGTTTAGTTTTTTATGCTACGCAGTTGTTGACGTTCAGGACGTTCAACATGTGCTCTATCGTTACGATAGAGAGAGAGTGTATCACGGTTTCACTTTGCAGTAAGAGTAAATCGATTCTGACGTTTTGTTCATTCTTTCTTAGCTTAAATGTTTTAAATTCTAATTTAAAGGAACTTTTTATTTGAAAAACCTTTCAGTTTTTCCTTTAGTCAAATAACATGTTTTTTTTGACGATATATAATTGGGCTCTTCTCTTAGGTGCGAATCAAGAGAGAAAGAGAGAGAGAGATAGAGACGGAGGGAGAGAGAGGAGAGTAAACGTTCCGTTCAAGCGGGTAACGTTGTTCTCGTGTTACTCTCGTCCCTAGTCTCTGTACGGAGAGGAAGGATAAAACGTTTTTAGGTTTTTATTCTCGTCCCCAGGCTATGTGCGGTGAGAGATTGAAAACGTAGTTATATGAACTAGTGTTTAGTCTCTTTCCCAGCCACTGATTTTTCTTTTTATCTTAAATATGTTTTCTGTTTTTTGCTGGTATTATGAGCTTGCATTATACGACTTATTTCGCAATTACTACCTTTTAATGAAGGGTAGAATTGCGTGTTTCAGGTAGAAATAAGTGCAAAACAGAAAATCGAAGTGATAAAGTGATATACGCAAAGTGTTACAGTGTTGCGTCCGAGGCGCAAAGTGTTACAGTGTTGCGTCCGAGGGTTCGTCTGTTCGTGCCTGTCGTCCTCCCAGTCCGAGACCTCTTGCAAGCTCCCAAGCCCAGGGGAGAAGCAATGTCGTACGACCAAAGGGTTCGAGAGGCTTTAATCAGCGAACAGACGTTCCCTCCGTGGTTTCGGGCGTATCTACCCAAGATCGCCCCACCCACACAAAGACGAGAGAGCCCATTTATTCCTCGTCTGCGGAAGAGGTTTCTCGTAAGAAACCATGGACCAAGGTCTCGCGGCTTCTTAAGCGCAAGTCGGTCCCTTCCGCGCAAATCCAACGGCCCAGTTGTAGCCACTGGGTCAGTTCGGACTCGCTGCAGTCTTCCGACGACTGCTCACCTCCTAAGAGAGGCAAAGCGGTACCGCATCAGGCAGTCACACCGTCTGTTGCCGCACCTGCTCCTGTAGACCCTAAGTGGTCTTTGCTGCAGACCATGCAGTCTCAGTTAACGTCATTGATGCAGGACTCTCGTGCGGAGAAGGTTGACACTGCACCAACCTCTAGCCTACAACCAACCACGGTTGTGCGTCCTGTGGACGCTGAGGCGACCTTCTGCCGCACTCCAGCTGAGAGAGTCCCGCCACCCATGTGTTCCAGTGTACCCTGCCAGCCGCATGTTGACGTTCAGCGACGCACGGAACCTTCCGTTGACGTTCGCGAGGTACAACAACAGTCTAAGTTGTTTTGTTTTGACGCGGTGCGTCAACCTCCGCATTCTAGAGTTGTTTTAACTGCTCAGTCTAGGCAGTCAAAGCAGTCTCGAGTGGACGCTGTACGTCCTCACGCACCTGTTGTGGTTGACAGTTCAGTTGTTGACAGTTCACAGACTGTCAAGCAGTTACATGACGTTGCGTTCTGGTCCGCTACTAATGCATCAGTGAGAGACTCAGCTTTTATCGGACAAGGTTCCTGTAGATGAGGAAGTTGCTGTTCTCCCTCCTACTGATATTCCCTTGAGGACTCTGTCAGATGGAGAGGAGCCTTAAGCTGCTTAGCCTCCTATGGACTTTAATTAAATCATGATGATTTTTTTTAAGGATCTTCGTCCGGATCTTGTAACTGCTGCTCCTCGTTCGCCTAAACGTCAGAACTTACACTAGGCCTAGCTACTTCGAAGCCGTTGTTTTTAAGCTAGTGCTCTCTCGCTCTCCTAGAGAGCGTTACGTTGGCTAGGCGACTGGTTTTTTCACCAGGAGGAGTTTGGGGGATACAGCCTTTGCTTTCCCTTCTTTTAAACTGGTTTATAGAGCGAGAGTCTGATATGACACGAGAGAAGTTCTCGGCTTGGGAGTTCATGCCTCTGGCCAGATAGACTTCTCAATTCTGGTAGACTCTCCCTGGCGCCTAGCCAGGAGACGCTCCAAGTTGTTTACAGGTCAACTTCTCAGCTGTTGTCGAGCCTTTGAAGTTTTGCTGTACTATTATGTCACGCATAACAAGGCTTTCAGGGATGGTAAACGGTTCCGCCTCAGTCGCTAACCCCGTCTGTTGCCACACCTGCTCCCGTAGACCCTAAATGGGCTTTGCTGCAAGACATGCAGTCCAAGCTTGCGTCCTTGATAAAGGACTTAAATGCGGAGAAGAACCTTCTGGCCAACAACCTTCCAACCGGTCGGTTGTGCGCCCTGTTGACGCTGAGGTAACCTACTCGCGTCTGCCAGTTGAGGTGGTTACTCCACCGATGCGACCCAGTGTGGGTTGCCAGCCGCACGTTGACGTTAAGCGACGCTCGGAGGTGGTTGTTGACGTTCAGGACGTTCAACAACCAGCAGAGGTGACTTGTTGTGACGCAGTGCGTCAACCTCAGCAACCCGGTAGGGTGTTGACTGCACAACCCAGACGGTCTAGACAGTTTCGGGTTGACGCTGTACTTCCTCGCGCACCCATGGTTGTTGACAGTTCACAGACTGTGCAGCAGTTCCATGATATTGCGTCCGGCTCCGTCACGCATCCACCAGTGCGACCGGATTCAGCGAGTCAGACGTTGCCCACTCCGTTGCCGTTTCCTCATCAGTTTCGGATGAGGAACCCTCTGATGAGGACGTTGCTGAACAAGACGATCAGCCCCCAGCCCTGCTATCCATCCAGAAGATGCTGAAGAAGGAACGCTGCTCAGTCAGGCTGTGGATGAGTCTGGTAGGGACACTGTCATCCGTGGATCAATTTGTGTCACTAGGAAGACTACACCTCCGTCCTCTTCTATACCATCTAGCTTTTCACTGGAAAAAGGACAAGACGCTAGAAGCGGTCTCGATCCCGGTTTCCGAAAAGATGAAGTCTTGTCTGACTTGGTGAAAGGACTATATCAACCTAAGAGAGGGTCTTCCCCTGACTGTTCAGACTCCCAACCACGTTCTCTTCTCGGACGCATCGGACGTAGGCTGGGGTGCGACATTAGACGGTCGGGAATGCTCGGGATTATGGAACTCGAGTCAAAGGACAATGCATTTCAACTGCAAGGAGCTACTGGCAGTACGTCTGGCCTGGAAAAGCTTCAGGTCTCTCCTTCAAGGCAAAGGGGTGGAGGTGAACTTGGACAACACCACGGCTTTGGCGTACATCTCCAAGCAAGGAGGGACCTACTCTCTGACGTTGTACGAGATCGCAAGGGACCTCCTCACCTGGTCAAAAGGTCTAGACATATCACTAGTAACGAGGTTCATCCAAGGCAACTTGAATGTCATGGCAGATTGTCTCAGTCGGAAGGGACAAATAATTCCAACAGAATGGACCCTCCACAAGGATGTATGCAAGAGACTTTGGGCCACCTGGGGCCAGCCAATCATAGATCTCTTCGCAACCTCGATGACCAAGAGGCTCCCAATATTTTGCTCACCAATCCCGGACCCAGCAGCAGTTCATATAGATGCCTTTCTCCTAGATTGGTCACATCTAGATCTATATGCATTCCCTCCGTTCAAGATTGTCAACAAGGTACTGCAGAAGTTCGCCTCTCACGAAGGGACAAGGTTGACGCTAGTTGCTTCCCTCTGGCCCGCGAGAGAATGGTTCACCGAGGTACTTCGATGGCTAGTAGACGTTCCCAGAACACTTCCCCTAAGGGTGGACCTTCTACGTCAGCCACACGTAAAGAAGGTACACCAAGGCCTCCACGCTCTTCGTCTGACTGCCTTCAGACTATCGAAAGACTCTCGAGAGCTAGAGGCTTTTCAAAGGAGGCAGCCAGAGCGATTGCTAGAGCAAGGAGAACATCCACCCTTAGAGTCTACCAATCGAAGTGGGAAATCTTCCGAAACTGGTGCAAGTCAGTATCCGTATCCTCGACCAGTACCTCTGTAACTCAAATAGCTGACTTCCTCTTACTTCTGAGGAAAGAACGATCTCTTTCAGCTCCCACTATCAAGGGTTACAGAAGCATGTTGGCATCAGTCTTCCGTCACAGAGGCTTAGATCTTTCCAACAATAAAGATCTACAGGACCTCCTTAAGTCTTTTGAGACCACGAAGGAGCGTCGTTTGGTTACACCTGGTTGGAATTTAGACGTGGTACTAAGATTCCTTATGTCAGACAGGTTCGAACCGCTACAATCAGCCTCCCTGAAAGATCTCACCTTAAAGACTCTTTTCCTGGTATGCTTAGCCACAGCTAAAAGAGTCAGTGAGATTCATGCCTTCAGCAAGAACATCGGATTCTCATCCGAAACGGCTACATGTTCTACAACTTGGTTTTCTAGCCAAAAACGAGCTGCCTTCTCGGCCTTGGCCAATATCGTTCGATATTCCAAACTTATCGTATGGTTGGAAATGAACTAGAAAGAGTCTTATGCCCTGTAAGAGCTCTTAAGTTCTATTTAAAACGAACTAAACCTTTACGAGGCCCGTCTGAAGCTTTATGGTGTTCAGTTAAGAAACCATCTTTGCCTATGTCAAAGAATGCTTTATCCTATTTTATCAGACTGTTAATACGAGAAGCTCATTCCCATCTGAATGAGGAAGACCAAGCTTTGCTGAAGGTAAGGACACACGAAGTTAGAGCTGTCGCAACTTCCGTGGCCTTTAAACAAAATAGATCTCTGCAAAGTATAATCGACGCAACCTATTGGAAAAGCAAGTCAGTGTTCGCGTTTTTTTATCTTAAGAATGTCCAGTCTCTTTACGAGAACTGCTACACTCTGGGACCATTCGTAGCAACGAATGCAGTAGTGGGTGAGGGCTCGACCACTACAATTCCCTAATTCCATAACCTTTTTAATCTTTCTCTTGAAATGTTTTTTATTGTTGTTTTTGGGTTGTCCGGAAGGCTAAGAAGCCTTTCGCATCCTGGTTGATTTGGCGGGTGGTCAAATTCTTTTCTTGAGAAGCGCCTAGATTAGAGGTTTTGATGAGGTCCTGTAGTATGGGTTGCAACCCTTGATACTTCAGCTCCTAGGGGTCGCTCAGCATCCTAAGAGGATCGCGAGGCTCCGTAAGGAAGACGTACTTAAAAAGGCAGAGTAATTGTTCAAGTCGACTTCCTTACCAGGTACTTATTTATTTTATGTTTGTTATTTTGAATAACTGCTAAAATGAAATAAAAAATCCTTAGCTCATAATAATATAAACAATTATTGCTGGTCTCTACCCACCCCCCTGGGTGTGAATCAGCTTATATAATCACCGGCTAAGTTTAATATTGAAAAATGTTATTTTTATAATAAAATAAATTTTTGAATATACTTACCCGGTGATTATATATTAAAGGACCCTCCCTTCCTCCCCAATAGAGACCCAGTGGACCGAGGAGAAAATTGAGTTCTGTGTTTACATTGAGTACTGAGTACCTGCACGACAGATGGCGCTGTTGTAGTACACCCCCTACCTGCATAGCGATCGCTGGCGGATTTTTAACGTAGAGTTTTCTGTCGAGCAACAGAGTTGCAGCTTATATAATCACCGGGTAAGAATATTCAAAAATTTATTTTATTATAAAAATAACATATTTATGCTTAAATTGATTGTGAAAAAGGAAACTAGATACAATGTGATAACTTTTGCAGGTTAAACTGGAAGAAAGAAAGCCATATTGAGCGTCACACACTTGATACTGTATTTCTAATGAACAGCCTTTGAAGTCTTTTGTGAAGTACAGCATTCGCTGCTTACACAAAAACATTTTAGCTCGTAGAAATAAAGTAATTCCTTGCCATATTGAGGTTCACCTATTACTCTACCGGTACATCGCGGATTTATAAAGATGCGTGTAAATCTATATCGTAGGTTCGAAGGGCAGATAAGTTTGTTTTTATCTTAATTATTTGTTACAATTAGTAATTTTTGAGGTTTAAAATTAATAAAGTAAATTAAAGTATTACTGCATATACTTGTGTAACACTTGCAATCTAGCATATTGTGCGAGCACCAAATTTTCATCTGTAATTACTCAACTTTGATGAAGAAGAGGAAGCCATACACAAGAAGATTTTTCTAAAACTACGAAGAAAGAGCCCAGAAAAAATCAACCGAACTGTAGCAAACAGCTGCGTTCGAAGGAATAAGAGGCAGGATCGTATAGGGGCACTCGAAGGTGATATGATGTGTAACAGTTCCTTATCTATGCTTCCCCTTAGTGGATTAGACTGGGTAAGGTCTGTTTAGGGTGCAGATATCTATGGTTATCTTAGGATACGTCCCTGATTATACACGATACCTTAGGATAGTCGTTTCTGGGGGTTGGAACCCTGTGATACCTAACGGTAATTCTCTTGTAATATCAATCGCAGAAATATTATAGTGTAGAAGTTGCCAGAAGGAACTTTCCATCAGGACAACATGGCTCGAGCCCAAAAATAGATTTTTCCTACGTCAAAATCCCTTTTTTATCATGTACAGTATCTCTTGTATCATACGAGTTCCTTTTTTTTTGAGACCAAATTATAATAAACTAACCTTTTACTTTCCCTCCTTATCCCAATGTTAAGTTGAAAAATTAAAAAGCAAAAGAGATTGAATGATAAAAGTATCGTTACCGAACGAACGAAAAACCTCGGTTTTGTTGTGAATAACGGATTTGGATAACAACAACCGATTAGCTTGCATTTCAACTTTCATATTGTAGTAAATTGTTTTTGTAGTTATTAAAAAATAACTAATTAAAATATGATTGATATATTGTAACGTTGTTACCTGAAGAATTGGAGGAAACTGAACAGAACATTGCCGATAGCTGAGGGAATAATATTTTTCATTTGTGTAAATACATACAAAAGGCAGCAACTTACACTATGGGAGCTCCTATTATTGGTGATTTGGTAAATGTGGGTTAAGTACGGCACGGTACTCTATTTTATATGAATGATACAGATATAAAGTTCTTATTCACATTCATACATTGTTTTGATTACAATTTTAAGAGTACTGGGGATTTTTGCTCCTTTAAGACTACCAATATACAGTATCTATTAACTTATCTCTCTGAAAAATAAGTTATGCTTTTAACAATCTTTCAGTTGCATGTTTTAAGGTTTTTTTTTTATATTTGTACATACTTTACTTTTCTTATACAGGGGCATGACACCAGCTACAGCTGATCTCAATTTATTGGAGACTGCCAGAAGATGTGAACTATATGGAATAAAGATGCATCCTGCAAAGGTAAGATACTACAACATTCAAATAACTAGTAGATTTTATTTTAATGATTTTAATAGCATTTTTCAATTAGGTTATTCCTAATTCTCCAAATGATTATTTTTAGGATACCGAGTTCATAGTGAAACTAATACTGTAGTACGCTTGTAGTAAAGTAGATGTTCAGGAAAAGGCGTAAACTCGTGTGCTCACATCACTGCTTCCCGAAAATTAGCAAAGGAAGCTAAAAGATTTGTGAGCTTGTGAAGCTCATCATAATCAAACCTAGCTATATATTACAGTAGAAAATTATGCTGGCATGTCTTATCATCATCGTCATCCCTACCACGAACAGCCAGCCTAGTCGTCTTTTGATTTCCCCCTGAACTAAAGGCAAGCTTCATTTGTGCTTGAATTTGAAACATGATTTCCATGAGAGGAACAGTGAGGTATTTACACCCCTCACAATGTTCCTGTATATCGCAGCACTATCCGTGTGCAGTGATTGCTAACGATTACAGAGGAAGAAAACTTTTAAATGTAATAAAACTTGTCACAATCTGGAAGGAGGAGTGTCTCATGTCAAACCAATGTGACAAAGTCTGAAATAACAAAGAATCCTTGGTGCTTTGCTTCTTGCTATTAACTGCTAGTATGTCTCATTACTTTGCTAAAGACATGTCTATTAAAAAGAAAGAAAAAAATTAAATGTTTAAAAATTTTGGTGTAAATGTCAATAAACTAAGCTTTGGAGAAGCAATAAGGACATTAGGGGAGGTTTATAGAAATGATTTACGTACATTATACTAGGTTTTATATAATGAAATTAATGGTAAAGTCACGTACAGTTTGTGAACCTTGTCAATAAACAGGGCTTTGTGCTATCATTATCATTATAGTCTTTAAGAATAATGTATCGAGGCAAACTTTTGATGTATGCTTACAGATGTTTGTATTAATATGCATATAATTCAAAAGTCGGTCTGTTTATAGAGGTACTGTAGTACATATAAAATAAGGTATATTTGCTATTAATGTTTTGATAAAAGGAAAATTTTTGTGGCAGATATAGATTTTAATTGCTTCCATATTATGTTTAAAAATTTTTGCAGACTGCATCATATGACAGTGCTTCCACCTGTCTCTTTTGCCATGTATGTACATATTTGCTAGATTTTTTTGTGTGACATTTGTTTTACCGTATTTTTCCACTTTAAACAATGTTTGAGCGGGTTGTTTGATTCTGGCTTGGTTCTGTGGCCCTATCTTCAGATATTTTTTATACTGGCTTTGGAACACAATGCTCATCCTGTTTATAATTTTTTCTAGTAACACTTTTAACTGGCTATGGGTAGTCGTCTGTCATCGTGATGGGTTTTATTTCCAGCTTTATTCGTTTTGTTAATGCCTGAGGCTTTGGTTTTGAGTTGAGGACTAAATTTAAAATTCCTCTCTCAACTTGAATAAGTTTTACTGTTAATCTGATTATTGCAAAGGATTCTTGCAATACTAATTAAAGGATTTGCTTTTCCAGGATAATGAAGGTGTACCACTCAACTTGGCAGTTGCACACATGGGTGTGTTGGTCTTTCAGAATCATACAAAGATCAACACATTTTCTTGGGCAAAAATAAGAAAACTTTCATTTAAACGAAAACGCTTCCTAACCAAATTGCATCCAGAGGGATATGTGAGTACCCTATTATTGCTTTTTTTTCTAGTATGATTTATTACTGTACTTGCAGAAATGCTTTATTGGGGAAATATAATAGCGTAACACTGTTTATTTCTTTTTCGGCTGTTACGGCTATTGCCTGTGTTTTCTTTATTTTCTTAGTGTTTCAGGAAAGTGTGGTGGCATAATGAAAACTTTCAATTGAAGTTAAACCAAGGGTACATATGGATTATACCATTATGGGTTTTTTTCCCTGTTGGGTCTTATTTGAATAAGAAACATTGTTGAATGGAAATGGTGCAGTTGATTTTAGTGTAGACTGTCCTTGTTAAATACGCAGTATTACTGAAATTAAATGGAAATCCTTAAGAGTTTTCTTTTTAGGGAAGTTACAATCCCTTGAAATTTGTCCCTGTGTCTTATCGAAGTCATGTGCTGTACTTTCTACTGCAACTGAGGTTAGATAGAAATAAGTGAAACTAACTTTCAAATTGCTGTACATTTAAATACTTTTGTAGTTCTATATTTCTTGAATTGAAAATATTTTATGAATCTGAATATCTGTGAAATAAAGCTTTATTACTTTTTTAATTGAAAGTTGGGAGAAAGAGTTTACGGCATATTGTCTTTTTTTTTTTTTTTTAAACTGCAAAAGTATGTGGAAACTTTGTAAGTGGGTTAATGATGTTATAATAAATGAAGTAGAGAGAAAAGAGGGGATTTGAAGAAAGTTGTTAAATTGTAAAACAATACTGTGCAAGTATTTATGAAGTTTAATAAAAGAGAACGAAACTGGAAATACAGCAAGGGTTGATTCAAATGTTACAGTATAAATTATATAAATTTATGTAATTAAGATAATAATCCTTAAAAGCTGCCATTTTAAAGTGAATAAAGTGTGGAGGGAAGGAGATTTGACGATGGTTATTATGGTGGTACATTTTTTATTGTGCGAGAGAGAGAGTTTTATTCACTGGTACAGTATTAATTTTTAACGTTGCAAGGTTATATTAAATACAGTTTAGGAATTTTTCCATGAAATAATTGATATTAAAATAATTTTAGAGGTTTTTGTTATTTTACCGGGATTTGTTAACGATTAACTGAGAGACTGTGTTCTTGGAAGTGTAGCTTGAATTTAAAAACAAATGCCTATAGTTTTTTTCAAAGATTTTAGAGGATTTCACTTTAGTCAAGTTAAATTTTCTGATAATCTGTAATGTACTGAAGATTTAATGTTACATTGATTATGATTTATGCATTAATTAGCTCTGGCATTTTTCATAAAGTACAATATTTTGCATAAATTTTGTTGTTCTGATTGAAAAACGTATATGTTAGAAATAGATGAATTTATTCGATCTAAACGTATTGCTTATAACACCCATTTTCCAAAAAATTTCCCCGACTAAAATTTTCAAAGGAAGTAGTACAATACTATAGTAGATGAATATTTAATATCATTATCAGTACTAGCTAAGCCACAAACCCTAGTTGGAAAAGCAGGATGCTGGAAGCCCGGGGGCTCTAACGGAGAAAATAGCCCAGTGAGAAAAAGAAATAAGGAAACAAACGGAATGGTGTGCTAGTGTACCCTCAAGCAAGAGCATTGTAACTCAAGACAGTGGAAGACCATAATGCAGAGGCAGGGGCACTATGACCATAGTGCAGGGCCACTACCCAATGGTTTGATTTTGGAGTGTCCTCGTGGAAGAGCTCCTTACCATTGCTAAAGAATCTTTTCTATCCTTACCAAGTGGAAAGTGGCCACTGAATAATTACAGTGCAGTAGTTAACCTCTTGAGTGAAGAAGAATTTTTTGTTAGGTGGCATTATGAGGTATGAGGAAAGAAAATGTGTAAAAAATTGGCCCGATTATTCGGTGTAGATGTAGGCAAATGAAAGCTTGAGCCTTAACTAGGGAGGGATCCAATGTAATATCTGGTCAGTCAAAGGACCCAATAGCACTCTAGTAGGACTAAAGTATCTCAATGGGTGTGTGGCACCTTGGCCAACTTACCTCCTAATACTGTCTGTATACCTGCTAATCCAGTCATTTTTTGTGTTGTATCAGTACATGATAACAGAACATGACAGGAAGGAAAAAAATTCAAGTTGAAATTTTTTTTTTTTAAAAGTATCATCAGTTTTACAACAAACCCGTTACATACTTAAGAGTACTTGATTTAAAATTTAGGTAAGGAATAATCCAGTTCCTAGGGGCCCAAACTTTTTAGTTATGGTAATATCTATTATTATATGAGGTTAAAGACAGAGAATAACTTACTTCAGTTTTCAAGGGACTGCTACTAAAGATAATTTCCTAAAATGTGCATGGTAAGTTGTTCAAATAATCGGTTGAGTAAAATAGCATGAATAAGGGTATTTTAAAGGAAAATTTTGTAACTGAAATTTGATTCCCCTCTAATTTCTCCAGGAATTAAGTTGGAGCTTCTATCATGTGATCTATGCTCTTCGGTGATTTTGCCATCTGTTTGTGGGATTCACAAAAGCACAAATATGAAAAAGTAGTTTGTGTTTATTCTATCTATTCAAAGTTGAGTCCTTTAATAGGAGTAATGTATATTAACAATAAAAGTAACTAGAAAAAGCAGAGGCTAAAAAGAAAATGCTTTCTAAAACATGAGAATTGACTGCAAAGGAAAGTATTTCAAAATTACTTGTGTGCTCATTTCTCCTAAATAGCAAGTAGTAAATTATCCTGTAAACCTTGAATATAAAGGTTTTCTTTATTAATCGCTATGATGGACTCAAAGCAGGGTGGTGTTATGATATTTATTAGGCTCGGTAACAGACTACAGTAGCCTGATTAAAGTCTCAATGTCTTTGAGGCATCAAAGACTTTTAGAGTAAACAAAACTGATGTTTGTAGCCATTCTTTGTTACTATTCAATAATTAATTGCTAGTGAAAAGGGGGAATTGAGAAGTTTACATGGTAGTTTTATCATGAGATTTCAGGAGTACTCAATTTGCACCTCATTGTTTAGAACTGGTACATTAGTGCTGTGTTTGTGAAGGCTTGTGAAAGAAAGGCAAAGCCTATGTAACTTTACCACCTGAATGATTGCAATATATTATTTGCGAATCAAACTTTTATCATTTTAAAACTAAAGTTCTTTACTGAATACAAATAATCCCCTAAAATACTTAGTCTTTATTGCCAGACTCTTATGGGTATTAAAAGCACTAGTGTATAAATTTACCCAACTAAAGTAAACCTGTAATGAGCATACAGGCAAATATAAATGTACTGTAATTTGGAACCTAATGTAACCAGCAGCAATAAGATTCTATTGAGTAAAAATTCAAGAGCATATAAGATGTGAAACTTCATCTCCCTAAGTAAAAATTGTTTCCTAAGGGTGCTTATGTTAGTGAGAGGAGGGACACAAGGATCCTGACTACCTACTCAGCCTTTGGCCTCACTAGATGTCTAATCGAATGACTAGATGTCTAATCGAGTGACTATAGCTGCAGAAGGATGTAAAGTAACTAAAGAATTTGGAAAGAACTGAACTTTGTAATATGCAGTGAATATTCAGAACGTTATGTAATCATGGCCACTGGACCTGACTGGGAATCAGGAAACTGTAATCAACCAGATAGGCAAGTCAGACTTGCCTCCTACAAGAGAAGGTCACTGGTCTTCTAAGAATAACAGAGTTCAAGTAAATTGAAGTATATAAGATTATCAATAGTGTAATAATAAGTGAGTATTGGCTTGTCATATAGTTATCCACTCCGCACAAGGTAACTAATTTCTGTTCATCATGAAATTGGCCTGCACTACTTGCTCATTATGAAACTCTTAAGGTTGATCATTCTGCTTACAACATTGTACTCCTTACAGCTGTAATTAAAAAGATTTTACTTCCTTAAAATACAGTAAATGCTTATCACAGTCTGAAAGGAAAATGTCTTGATTTATTTAAAATACAGTGCTTTCTCTATGCAAGGCTGTTAACGAATCCATTAGGGAAGCCAATTTAAACTTGGTAAATACTTATGGAATCTGCTAAGAAAAGTGATCCAAGAACACTCCCTGCTTGATTACCCACAAATGGCATTTCTTAATCAACCAACTTACAGGCACAAAGATGGAGTCAAAACTGGAAATCAAATTGAAATCTAAGATATTATGTAATTGATGAGTCTTATACAAGTCATTGCATTCCTACTTTATAGAAGGCTTAATGACCATATTATTATTACTATTATTACTAACTAAGCTGCAATCCTAGTTGTTAAAGCAAGATACCATAAACCCAAGGGCTCCAACAGGGAAAAATAGCCCAGTGAGGAAAGGAAATAAGGAAATAAATGATATAAGGAGTAATGAACAATTAAAACAAAATACTTTAAAAACATTAACAACATTAAAACATATTCATATATAAGCTATAAAAAGATTTGTCGACCTGTTCAGCATAAATATATTTTGCTGCAAGTTTGAACTATTGAAGTTCTACCGATTTAACTAAATGATTAGGAGGATCATTCCACAACTTGATCACAGCTGGTATAAAATTTCCAGAATACTGTGTAGTATTGAGCCTCGTGGTGGGGAAGGCCTGACTATTAGAATTAACTGTGTGCCTAGTATTATGAACAGGATGGAACTGTCTGGGAAGATCTGAATGTAAAGGATGGTCAGAATTATAAAAAATCTTATGCAACATGCATAATGAACTAATTGAACGACGTTGCCAGAGATTAACTTGTAGATCAGAAATAAGAAATTCAATAGACAGTAAGCTCCTGTCCAACAAATTAAGATGAGAATCAGCGACCGAGGACCTGACAGGAGAACAATACACGAAACAAGGTAGAATAATTATTATTACAAGCTACGCTATAACCCTAATTGAAAAAGCAAGATGCTATAAGCCCAAGGGCTCCAACAGGGAAAAGTAGCCCAGTGAGGAAAGGAAACGAGGAAATAAAAAAACTACTAGCGAAGTAGTAAACTATCAAAATAAAATATACTCGGAACAGTAATAACATTGAATTAGATTTTTCATATATAACCTATAAAGACTTCAAAAAACAGGAGAGAAATAAGATAGAACAGTGTACCCAAGTGTACCCTTAAGCAAGAGAACTCTAATCTAATTCTTCTGAAAATCTTAAAAAGACACTCAATAAGCCAATGTTTTGTGCAATTGCAGAAAACAGACCTAATGTGTTTCGCAAAAGTAAATTGGTTGTAGAGAATCACACCTAAAATTTTAAGTCATACAAAGTTAAAGAAACTCTATCAATGCTGAGATCCGGATGTTGAGGAGCCACCGTTCTTGACCTACTTACAATCATACTTTGAGTTTTGTTAGGATTCAACTTCATACCCCATAATTTGCACCATGCTCTAATTTTAGCAAGATCTCTATTAAGGGATTCAGCAACCTTAGATCTACATTCAGTAGATGGAATTGATGCAAAGAGTAGCATCATCTGCATTTGCAACAAGCCAGTTTTCTAGGCCAAACCACATGTCATGTGTATATAGTATGAAAAGTAATGGGCCAAGAACACTACCCTGAGGAACACCACATATCACATTCCTATACTCACCATGATTCCCATCAACAACAACTCTGCAATCTTTTCCCTAAAAATTAAATAATGATCAAAGAAACAACTAAAAGGGAACTGAAATTATTAGCTTTTTTTCTGAATCTTTAGACGACAACATATTGTCTATCCACCACAAAATTGTGAACTTAGGAAGTAGCTACTTCTGTATATTTGGAAGAATAAGAAACTTCCAAAGTTTTCTTTATTCAACTAATAAGGGTATTTTTTAGTAATAAGGTTTCGTAAGGTTAGAAAAGTCAATAATGCTTCACTTCCAAGTTTTGCCTCACTGTTTTCTTTCTCTTCATAATCATTTATCATAGGTTGAAACTAGGGAAAATCAGGTGATTTCCTGGTTTGCTTCCAACTGGAGTGTATACAGGGGATGGTGCGCATGTGTGTGTGGAGGTCTCGTGATGTCGATGAGCTAGTGACCGAGTTTAGGAGTGAATGGAATGTACTGCCAAGCGTAACATATTGCAATTTTGTTCACCCCAAGATTTAAGGGAATGATATGATATGCCACGCCATCCACCTATGAAATGCAATATAGTTTAGGAGCACTTTCTTAGTGAGGGGAGGGATATTAAAATTTAGATTTCCCTCTGTCTTCTTCCTCCCAGTATTCTAATTATCTTATATATCAACTAGGTTTGTGGCGTTGCAAAGGTTTAGTACCTGAAGTGTAAAGTAATTAAAGAATTTGAGGCTCTTACTGCTGGAGTGTTCCTTCTTTTATTAAGGGTATTTGTTTATTGAAGGGAAAGAAAAGGGGAAAATTTGATAATTTAGAAATAGTTTAGGGGTAGATGTCGCTTAAACTAAGCTTTTGGAGAAGCAGCAATATAAACATAAGGAGACTAAGCATCTGGAGAAGCAGCAAAATAAACATAAGGAGACTAAACTTCTGGAGAAGCAGCAATATAAACATAAGGAGACTAAGCTTCTGGAGAAGCAGCAAAATAAACATAAGGAGACTAAACTTCTGGAGAAGCAGCAATATAAACATAAGGAGACTCAGCTTCTGGAGAAGCAGCAATATAAACATAAGGAGGCAATCGTAGAAATAATAATTATAAATCATAGTAATGAATTGAAAGTATAGATGAAAAAATTAGAAGAACGTGATAATAAAAGGAAAAGGCAATTTTTTCTATTGTACTTGAAAAATGGGCTGAGTTACAGGCTAACTAAAGAGTCTGGGTTGGCAGGCAAAAAATAGTGGGTCTGACTAGGCATGCACAGTATCCACTTACTATATTACTACTACTGTACTTCCTTTGGAGAATTTTTGTTGGAAAACTTTATATATAGAGTAAAATGGGCACTATAAGTAATTATTTGTTATAGAATTTTATTAGGCAATGGCAAGTTTGTTGCTACTGGTTTTGATTTAATCTTTAATCAATTTACTATATTTTATGCTGAGGCTATAAAGATGGCCTTTTCTGTTATCTTTGAACAGCAAATTTGATTTATTCACTGTAATCCATTTATTGGATTTTATATGAATATTTTGATCTCGTGAAGTGAAGGGTCAGTGATTGATTTTTGGGTAACTTATACAGATACTATGAATAGTCGGCTTTAATATTTATTCCCTAAATGGAGGCCTTTTGCAATTTAAATTTCTCATTTATATTTACCATTAGTTTGACTATTCTGTAGAGCACCATATCTTTTGGCTTACTGCAATGAGACGTTGGTAAAAATATTTTTTGTAGATTTAAGTTTTAATTCACATTGGTGATAAGGTAGACCTAATGTTTCATATAAATGATATACTGTATATAATAAAATAGAATGATATAAAATATAGATGTTCATTATGTACATGAAAAATTTAGCACATGTATAGTAGTTTATAGTGAAATATTGAAATCAGAATTTTGCCTTATGTATCAGGTTATGACCATGTATTTCAACAGTATTTCTTTTGTCTTTCCCTCCCCCTTGTGATTGGCTGGTCATCCCCCCCACTCAGGGCGAGGTAGAGTAACTTACAAGTCAGCTGTGTGTTTTGTCAACCCGCCTCAAAAGCATGTCTCTAACTCACTAACTGTCGGCCAGCCGCTACTTCACTGGCATGAATTTGTTTTTCAGTAGTAATGGTCTTTATGTAATTATTGACTTATAAAGGGTCAATTATTGGTATGTTTGAAACCTAATTGATTTAAAACTTACTCAAAATTGCTTTAACACTGTTGAAAGTTTGACCATCACTATTGTAAAATCAATCCAAATTTGTTCTAAATCTAAGGGTGGAATTTTAACCCCTCTTTAGTGAGTGAAAGAATTTGCTTGATTTTATACTCATGTATTTGTACTGATTTCAGCATCATTGGTCCTTAGAAAGCTCGGCTAATAGGTTAGGATGTTGTTATAATAACTGGAATTTGTTTGCCAATAGCTTTTGATATTGTTGTATTATGTTAAACTGAGGAAAATGAAAAAGTATAGATTGATTATTATTTTTTTACTAAAAAGTTATAGATACTGCAGCAGAGAAATTATTGTTATTGACTGTTGTGTGATGTGGTCACTTGTAAACTGATTTGCATCCTAGTCATAATTATAAAATGGTACAGTATTTGATTCTTGGGCGAGGTAAAATTTCCTTCTGGTTTATTTTCATTACATCGATACAGTAATTATGTCGTCTTAGTGTAATGGCATTGTACAGTAGTTTTTAATTTGGAACTTTGTATACTTTATAATTGTGGGTTTTTTTTTTTTATAGTCATTTTAGTCTAGAAAAGTTCCTGGGAGTTAATATCACTGAAGCTGGGGGTTTTGTAAGAATTTTTCAGTAAAAGCTGATCATTACAACAGTTTTCCAATTTTTAAGGCCAAAAATAATAATAGAAAGGAGTTTAAGGGTAGGTAATAGTTTAATTCTTATTTTTTGTATCAGGAACATCAGCTTCAGTATTGGTTCAACTTAGTATGTCAAATACATGCGATCTGTTATTTTTATATTTGTATCAGGAACTTGGTAGGATAGAGTTATCCCTTGAAAATATAAGATTTGGGGTATTCATGCAGCTCCATGGGCTAGGATATGTTTAAACTTAGAGCAAAGAGATCCTGGTAAACAACTGAGAAAACCTCAAATAATTTTGAGAGATTAGTAATTATTGTATAATCATTAACTAATACATACAGTAACAGTACACACATGTACTTTTTTTATCTTTTTATTATCAAATATGGTTAGAATTACAAGCATTGTTCCCAGCACACTGTAAAAAAAAGTTTAATCTCACATCTAAACGTATCGTCTTTGCAATACTGTATCTGTCTAGTTGCTTTTGACAGTACAGAATTATGAATACATATACAGTTTATTATGGTAAGTTGTGATAATAAAATATAGTACTATAAAATTCAATACTGCATCAGAAATAAATGCCAATTTTGAGAACGATGAGATTGCAAGGTTGGCAAACACAAACATTACATAGGATTTTATAAATTTTAGTACCTTGTATCGTGTTGTGAGTAAAGAAATTATATATATTTTTTTTTTAACCATACAGTATTTCATGAATCAGAAATTTGAAAGGGATAGAGTTCAAGATTAGAGAGATTTTATTGTTGTTGGAATATTTTGGATCTTAAGACAATTTTCTCCTACCACTCCACATGAAAAGTTTTAATCATAATCTTTATAGAATATCTTTACTGGATGCAAATTGTTATTGAAAGATAAAAGAAACATACTGTAGTGCTGTATATACTTCAATAAGTATGTAGAGGTCACTACATATATTTACTGTTTTTTCAACTTACCACATCATTTGAGTACATCTGTTTTCAGATTTAAAAAAAAATCCAGATTTTGTATTACTTATGCTTATATATGTACATTGATACCTCTGTATATAAGCATGATTTATTCCAAGAGCAAGCTTTTGAATCAAAATACACATAAACAAAACTAATATTTCCCATAAGAAATACTTTACAGTAAAATGTAATTCCTCCATGCATTCCACGTCTAAAAATACACTTATACAGTACACTAATTTTTAAAGGATTTTATTGTTACATGAGCAGAAAATTATACCCCATAACATAAAGAATAGTACAAATAGATAATTCATAATTAAAAGTAAAGATATTGAAAAATTACCTTGCACTTTACCTTTGAGGAGTGTCGTGGCTGTCATACGTGAGGAGGAGGTTGATGAGGGTTACTGCTTGGAGGGAGAATCTCCCTCCATGAGAAATTTGTGTAAAATATCAAGAGCTCTTTCCTGAAAAGCATTCACTATCACTTACTGAATCACTTAACTTGTTTGTTTCAATACAGATACAAACTTTTGTCCATTATAACAGTAGCCTTGCTGACCTGGCTGGGATAAACAATAGTCAATGGACAACGGTGCCTCCTGTGCTCAGGACCTCTCCCATTTATAGACAAGGGTAATAAGAAAGGAAGCCTTTAGTGGGAAGGGTGCTAGGAGCAGTGGAGGAAGACGTGATCTCTCCGGCCAAGGGGCTGATTCCTTGATCTACAGGTGGGAGAATATCTGAAGTGCAGGAGGTAGAGATGAGAGACCCTTGGGGATGAACCTTGGATGGTTTCAGTCCTCTGTGCAGGGTACCACATCTCGTTCCTTCTCTCTCCCTCCGTTGACTCAACATTCAGTAATGTCCTGTTCCTTTGTGAAGGGATCAGAAAAGGTTCTTGCCTTTGTGCAGCATTGGTCTGGTTGACCACTAGACAAATGGACCTCTTGAAAACACTGGATCTCAAGGCATCAAGAAAGTACTTGGATTCGTCCTTCACGACATGCTTTACCAGTCCAAGGTGCTGTGCTTTGACCTGTCCACAGCCCCTCGGGTGTTCATTAGAGTGTCCACTCTGGTTTCAACCTGGGTCCATGCCAATGGGATAAGTCCTCCTTGTTACCGAAATGAGTGATTAATCCTAGTAGACTTCGGGCATAAACTGCTAGAAGTTCTCTCTACAGCCTTCATGAGAACTGGAATATCTAGGATTGCAAATAAACTCCTAATAGGCAAAGCTTTGTGTCGTCCCAAAACAGGAAAGAGAGATTCAGGAAAGTGGCACATCCCTTCAAGTGAGATTTGTCAGTGCCACACAAACTTCTTAGAATTGAGAGCAGAACTTCTGGCTCTCAAGACCTTCCAACAACTTCTTTCAAGATGCTGTGGTGTTCATGACTGATAACAAGACAGTAGTAGCATATGTAAACAAACAAGGAGTTACTTTTCATGGTAGCTTTGCTAACTTTCTGTAGAAGTACCAAGATAGATGGAGGACAACGCGATTGCCCTTTTCAACCTGTTTTGTCCCGGGCAAGAGAAACTTTGCTGCACGAGCAAGAAGACTGGTAATTGGCACCGAAGCTCTTTGCTTCTTCAGTTAGCCATCAGAGTTCTGACCATGTGGGAGTTGCCGATGATAAAACCATTTGTGACATCTCTGAGCTGGAAGCTTCCATACTGCTTGCCAGTACGGGATCCCTACTCACATAGGGAAACTATAAGAGAATTATTTAACAATTATAATCAAATGATTTAAGAACCGTAACAACAATAAAATAAATCTTTCATATATAGATTATAAAAAAATTATTAAAAAAAAAACAAGAGGAGGAGAAATGAGATAGAATAGTGTGCCCGAGTGTACCCTCAAGCAAGAGAACTCAACCCCAAGATAGTGAAAAACTATGGTACACAGGCTTTTGCACTACCCAAGACCTGAGAACAATGGTTTGATTTTGGAGTGTCCTCCTAGAAGAACAGCTTACCCCATAGCTAAAGAGTCTCTTCTCCCTTTACCAAGAGGAAAGTACCCACTGACTTGGGATGTCAAGTAGGGAATACTTTTAGACTTCAAAACTGAATGGGAAACTCTTAGCTTGCTACATACCATTGACCACCCATTTTTTCATTACTTTAATGGGGGCATGTATCTTTTGAAAGAGAAAAAATTGGATTTTTACTATATAATTTTGGAGGTAGACGTTTTACCTAAATTTATGGAGCTAAAGCAATATGAACATAGGAGGAGGTGCATAGAAATAAAAATACTTCTAAAAAGCAAAATTAATTTTTTACACATCCCATTACACCCAGCCCTCGAATTAAACATGATACACTTCCAAATTTGAAAATAAAGATACAGTATTAGGAAAAAAGTTCAGATACAGACGTTTAAAAATATTTGAATTGGCCGTGCACCAAGGACACGAATAACATAAGGAATCCATGAAAAGTATTCAGTCATAATATTTAAAACTGTTAGGGTAACCTATTGCCACCTTATAACACATTTCTATAACCATAACTTGAAACTGGATCTATGATGTATAAAATTATTATTGAGGATAAAATTATGGTCACTATTATGTAGGACTAAGCTTCAAGCTCACTGCAATTCTAATAAGATTTCCATTGTATTCACTAAAGTATTACATAATCAAAACTACAATGAGAAAGATTGAGTCGGAATTTATTTATGGTTACTTTTTATCAATCAATATTATGTAGTTCAATTTTATTTGCATTTTCTCTTTCAAATCGTCAAATAAGAATAATCTGCAAGTCTTTTTACTGTCGGTGTGCAATTTGATTAATGAGGGGCACATAATTTTTTTTTTTGATAATCTTGGGTAAACAGTGTTTTGTGTACAATATGTAACCTATATATTTTTAATAATTTTGATTAAACACATTTTATATACAGTATATACAAAAGAAAAAAACCTTATAGCACTAAACTTCTATTACTGTATTCAGTGGTTTTAGGCTTCAAAAGTAATCTAGAGACTATTTTTGAAATAGACTGTACGTAGATCATGTATGTATACTATGTCATTATAGGTCAAAATCTGAATAGTTTATGCTAGCTTTTGAGTTATATATTGAGTCATGGAACCAATCCCAAGAACAATTTGACGGTTTTACTATACTGTGCTGCTCTGTACAGTATTTATAATGAAAGTTAACGTTCCCCCTCCCAATGCAGCAAATAGTGTAGACTACATGAAAGTAAGGAGCTTTGCTTCCTGGAATTTTTTTTTATTCCAGGTGGCACATGCACAGTGTTCCTAACATATCAGAAAATGTTCATTTGAAACAGGAGAGAAGTGTCTGTGAATATGATGCAAATCTGACATCTTTTATAAGGAAAGTTTTGTTCGCAGAAATTCATTGAACCTTACTTTGACTTTTACTCTTTAAATGCTTAAAAAATATTATCTGTGGTAAAGACAGTTATTTAGAAGTCCAGCACACTTCACTTGTATCTTAAATTTTTTCTATTTATACTACAAATTTTTTATTTATAATTGAGAATTTGTAGTCTTGCAATTGGACAATACTTGTATCTGTGTTATACTCCTGGTGATGGTATTGTCCTTTGTTGTGATGAGGTAATATCCAAGTTTATGTTAATTACTGCGGATATTGCTTGTTGATTTTCAGTTTTAACATTTTTTTTTTTTTAGTTTTTGTTCTGTGAAGAATCTTGAAAGTGTTTGAAGTTCAGATGTTGTTGGTGTTGTAGTGTGCAGTATGCTGAAGACTCTTGATATTAATTGTATGTTTTCACTGAAGTATTTATGCAAATAGTTATGGCATGTGTAATGGTTCAGTGAAGATTGTCATCTTAAGTTTAGTCAATAGTTAGGAGATATACAGTTCATTGAGTTCTTTTGAAGTGTTGTATGTATGCAAAAGCTAGTGTCTGTGTCTGTGTGATAAGCAATGCATGAAATGAGTAGTGTCAAGTGATGTGCAGTCTATTGATGTCTTTCCTGTTGCCATGTTCATGATACTTGCATGACTCAAGCATTTTGTATGTAGGGACTCCTTAATGATACAATAGATCACTGTCATTTGTTGGTGTGTGAGCGTGAGAGGAGCTTAGGTCTTTTTATTTATTTTTTTTGTGTAAAACCAGTGTAATCGATGTTAATAAAATTAATGTGCAAACACATTTGTTGTACACATTTGAGGAGCCTTATGACGGTTTGTTATTGTTAAATTGGAGCTGACCTGGTTGTAGTGTAGGTTTCTGTTCCTCAGGCAGACCACGTCTTTATGATCTTTCTCACAAATACTTTAATGTTTTATATAGCATTTCTGTAAATCGTGAGCTGTAATTTTGTTTTTCATTGTTTTGTTGTATCCCCATGAGTAAGTCTTTCTAGCTTTCAATTTTTATTGAAGTTGGGCATTAGGAAGATAGAAAGACATCCAAAATCCAAATAGGTATGGTAGAATTGAATTTGCTGTTTTTTTTTTTTCTTTTTTCATTTTCATGTTCCTTTGTATATTAATTGTTAGAGGTTTCTCATAATATCTTGTGTCCCATCCCCATATTTATAAGTGCCTATCCTTTTTGTGGTGTCCTTACACAGCAGGCATTAATAAAAAAAAAGTTATTTACAGCATTCCATTAGTACCAGACTGATGTTCTTCCTTCCTTTGTTTTTTTTTTTCTTTTTTTTTCATAATCCATGGTAAACGATGATCTTGGTCTTATTAAAGTGTCCTGATTATATATCTTTGGGCTTGGCTTGTATGATTAATTTATTCTAGAAAGAAATGCTTTCCCTATAAATTTCAGTGATAACAGTTACTAACTTTTATCTTTATTAAGTCAGTGGTACACTACTTATTTGTAAGCTTTGCAGAAATAAGAAATATTAAGTGAAATAAGTGTTGATTTTTTATTAATGTAGGACTTGCTCTGTAGTTATTTGTTATTGATATAGGATTATTCATAGTAAGTCATTGTTTTGGAGAACTCAAAGTAATTACAGTACAGTATAAGTTATATTTCTTTAGTGACAACATAAGTATGTTATTTTGCAAATTTTTGAATCCATTAGTGATCTGATTTAAGATATTTTTTCATAGACACTCTTCTCAATTATAGCCTTCTCATTAAGATTATGAACAACAAGCTAAGTCTCTAGGATGGGAGGTGACCTACAGACATGCTCCCTGTTAAATATTCTGAAAGTTGCCTCCTCATTCAATCTGGGGTGAACTTTGGCCCAATTTACTAGTGCAGGGTCAGACGTTGTAGGGATGACACTAATTTCTGAATACTGTAGTATATCTGGGACACCTGACATGGAGGGAAACATCCCGTGCATCACTTAACCAAAATATAGTGGTTACATGACATACATTGTCTATAAAATGTTGGTAACAAAATCACATTATTAAATGTTTATTCTTTACGGGAAACAAAACGCTGACAAGCTGGGTATGAAAATTTTGTAGTTGTGAGAGACGGTTCCTCCTTTGGTATGAAGGATAAGGCTATGGTTAAATATATTAATAACTATTTTCTATTTTTACCACTTTGGTAGGGTCTATTACTATTAAGGTCTCTTGCTTGAGGGTACAATCAGGCACACTATTCTATTTAATTTCTCTTCCTCTTGTTTTGTTGAAGTTTTCATAGTTTATATAGGAAATATTTATTTTAATGTTACTCTTCTTAAAATATTTTATTTTTCCTTCTTTCCTTTCCTTACTGGGCTATTTTCCCTGTTGGGGCCCCTGGGCTTATAGCATTTTGCTTTTCCAGCTAGGGTTGTAGCTTAGCAAATAATAATAATAATAATAATAAAAATGCCCTGTTGTCAGTTCCAACCAGCAATTCAAAGTGAATCAAAGTAAGGCTGGGTTTTGATTTTAATTTTCCCATGAGAACACCATAAAGGAGTAGATCTCATCTCTTTTTTTCTACTGGTGTCCTACCTCCATTTGAGTGTGAGAATCGGCAATATGAACATCAGGGGAGGTTCAATAGAAATATATGGAATTGTAATGCTATAATTTTCCGTATCTTCACAAGATGTGCAGGGAGTATTGGTATGTCATGTCGTTATCAACTCCGCTAAAGACAAGTAATCTGATCATTAACTCTGCTTCCTCTCCTTGGCTTTAATGAAAATCTATCTAGCGTCAGTCTTTCTGTTTACAATGCAGTACTTTTCACAACGGTAATTTAGAATGCAATGCTTTCCCAGTGCTGAAATTCAGCTGGAATAACATGAGATGCAATAAACACTTATTACACTGAAAGTTGGAAATGTTTTGATCAGAATACTGTGCTAACAAATTCAACTGGAAGGCCAATTAAAACTCATAAACACACACAATGTGCTAAGGAAAGGGATTAGAAAATACTTCCTGGTTGATTACCCACAAGCTACTTTTCTGGTTAACTAACATGCAAAATGAAAATTTAAAGATTTTCATTCATGAAGCGCAATGATGGGGTTAAAATTGGAAATCAAATTGAAATCTAATACAAGATTATGTAACTGATGAGTCTTATACAAGTCAGTACAGTATATGTCAACATTATATAGGGCTTAAGGACTAAACAGGAACCAGAATAACTTTTTCTGATTCTTGAGTATTGACCACAAAGTTGAGAACTGAGGGATATAAACATTCTTAGAAGTAGCTACTTCTGTAGCATGAGACAATGGAAAGAGAAAGCAAGAGACAATGGAAAAGGGAGGAGCAATTGATACGTATAAATACGTACACCCTAGTAATTCTAGAGCTAATATGTGACCATTACAACTCTGACTGGAAGGGAGGAGTGCTTTTATTAGTGAAAAACAAGCGGACCTCGGTCCATTCAGTTTAGTGGAAGATTAAGAAACTTCCAAACCTGCAATTTAAAAAATTAGTCAACTCCAAAATTTACCATACTCGAGTATTTAGGTATTTTCTAGCTCTAAGGTGTTTTCTTTCTCACTAATGTATCATAGCTTGAACTGAGCAAAAATCAAATGATTTACCTATTTGTTTACAACTGGAGTGGATCCAGGGAATGCTGCACATGCACATGGAGTACTTGTTATGACAGTAGATGTACTTACACCTACATTTACACTGCTTGAGTTAATGAGTGAATAGCTAATGGCTGATCTTATAACGGATCACACTGCTAAGCGAAACATGATGCAAACTCTCGAGTTTAGTTGAAACTTCATAAACCCCATCAAGATTTAAGGGAATCATATGATATCCACCTATATAATATAAGATATAGGAGACTTACTTTAGCGAATGGAGTGGTATTATGATCCAAAACAAACTTGACCTTCTGCCTCAGAGTCCTGTTGTCTTAATAGGGCAACTAGGGTTGCTGTATTGCAAAGATTTAGCAGCAGGATGCTCTAAAGTAATTGAAGAATTTGAAAATCAATGAGAGGTTTTCAAATCTGTGCTGCACAGCAAACTTTTGGAACTTTTACTGAAAGTAAGACTATTAACACTTGACTCAACTTAGGAAGTGAGGCTATGATAAGAATTGTTGCTCTACGAGATGAGTTACTGGACTTCTGAAACAACAAAAGGAAGCTAGCGAATGATGATGTTAGAAGCATTGTCTAAGAATGTTGGTTTTGCCATTATTATTATTATTATTATTATTATTATTACATGCTAAACTACAACCCTAGTTGGAAAAGAAGGATGTTATAAGTCCAAGGGCTCCAACAGGGAAAATAGCCCAGTGAGGAAAGGAAAAGGGGAAAAATAAAATATTTTAAGAAGAGTAACAACATTAAAATAAATACAGTAGTCCTCTATAAACTATAAAAACTTTAACAAAACAAGAGGAAGAGAAACAAGACAGAACAATGTGCCCGAGTGTACCCTCAAGCAAGAGAACTCTAACCCAAGGCAGTGGAAGACCATGGTACAGAGGCTATGGCACTACCCAAAACTAGAGAATAATGGTTTGATTTTGGAGTGTCCTTCTAGAAGAGCTGCTTACCATAGCTAAAGAATCTCTTCTACCCTTAGCAAGAGGAAATGGCCACTGAACAATTACAGTACAGTAACCCCTTGGGTGAAGAAGATTTGTTTGGTAATCTCAGTGTTGTCAGGTATATGAGGACAGGATTATATGTAAAGAATAGGCCAGACTATTCGGTGTATGTGTAAGCAAAGTGAAAATGAATTGTAACTAGATATAAGGATCCAGTGTAGTACTGTCTGGCCAGTCAATAGACGCCACAACTCTCTAGTGGTAGTATCTCAATGGGTGGCTGGTGCCATGGCCAACCTAAGTTTTGAGCTAAAATTGACAGTGAAAAGCCTTCCTAGGAGATGTACCCTTCCCTTTTTGGCAGTTATATTTGTAAATAACTCTCAAGGATTGATATATATTTCCAATTAGAGCATTTAAGGTGTGGTTGGATAGAACTGGCAAAATTATGATTACTGTCCTGAAATTGTTCTGTGGAATTTGTTAAAAGGATTCAATTTTTCATGCTCATTACTCGTTGGACTATTCTTCCTTTACTATTTAAAAGGTTAAAGTGCATGACAATGGACAGTTAGCCATTGTGCACTCAACTTGGCCAGGAATTTATTTTTAGAAAGAGTGGTTACAGGTTTCGATGGAGAACAAATTCTGTATTTGCTAATCATCATTTGAAGAGAGCCTTACAATAATTTGAAGATGGGTTTAATTTTTGGCCAGGAATTTCTACAGGAGACATATTGTAATAATATTTTAGTGCTCTTGTATTACTGTACGTAGATTTGATTCAAAACTATTTTCACCCACAATTTAGAGTGAAATATCTTTGAACAACAACTTTTATGACTCCATTAATTTATGGTAACTCAAGTTCTTAAACTATTTGTTTGTCTTCCTGTTTCAAATCATATCTAATAACCCAATGATTTGTGGTTAACTACTTGAAATAAAAGAGAGAAAGAAAAGCGAGATTTGTCTAGTGGTGACCAAAGAAAGAAGCGCTCGACAGTGAGTTGAACTTTGTTGAGCTTTGTATTTTCCATATTTTATTTTGTTTAGGGTAATGGCTTCAATAAAATGAAGTCCCTGACATGATTTGCGATATCTAGCATATGGTTTTAATTGTTTTGTGTTAATCACCTCCCCACCACTTAGGAAGTCTTCTATTCAGCTTGATTCATTCAGAGCTAAAATTCATAGAAATAAACTTGATTTTTTAATTAAAATCTGTTATTTCCATATTTATCCAACCCACTCTCCTCCCACTTTTGAGTTGATAACTTGCCTGTAGTGTTCAGGTCCACGTAGATATGAAGTGTTGTTTACCCTTCTAGGTATAAGCCATCCAACACTGTCCTAGCTATCATTCTCCTCTCATTAGCTAGTGAGTTTTGGCAGCTAATTTAATGGAGGGCAGGGTGAATTTTCTTTTAATTTCTAGGCGATCAAGTTAGCACATTAACTTGATAGATTTTTCTCTTCAGAAATAGGTATAGAAATACATTTTCATTTTAAAATGTTGTTGACAATCTAATTCACACTTGCAGCCTCAACTGATTTTCTTAAGAAGCAAATATAAAAGATGACTCCATACTACCAGACATGGCTTACAGCAGTCCCCCTTCCCCCATCATAATTTGGCTCACCTATGCAATCCTTGAAACCTTTGAACTTTGTCAAAGATTTTGTCTTGGTTGTACAGATAGATGTGTTCTCCTGCTTCCTTTCTTTGTTTCAAGTCTTTGTGAAAAAGAGCTTCTCTATCTCCTCCATGGTTGCATTGTAAATTTTTGTGGGTATCTTTTGTTGCCGTAGATAATATTATCTAGCGTGCTGCAAGAATGGCTTCGTTCTTTAGGACCGACTGCGTGAACATAGCAAACGTTTCAATAATTAGGGTAAATAGAGTATTAAGCATATCACCATGAACTTGTGAGAGTCCTGTAGTAGTCTGAACAGTAACCTCCCCATCAAAACCTAAATCCACAAGCCTACTCTTCTTTGGGTGCTCCTCTGAATGGAAAGATGCTTTTATTTTGTTTAGAATCGCACTCACAAACTCGTTCAGACATAAGCCATATAAATTTTTATATGAAAGGGACTGTTAAGTTCTCATATTCAGAGTATCTTTGATCTAAAACCTATTTTTGTTCATGTCACCACACACAAAGGGAGTGAGAATTTCTATCATATAGCAACAGCCCTTTGAACAAGAAAAACATGAATGCATATCAAAGTCAGGATAAGTCCTCCCCAATTAAGCCACAGCTAACTATCACTTGTAACAAAAACTATAAATCTGGAGTCATGGAACAAGAAAGATAAACATGTAACCAGGTTACTACCGACAAGTTAAACTGAAAATGGCATTCCAAGCCTCGATCATTGCCATACACTGCCATATAGTCTCATATACAATTCTAGGTGGTTAAGACTTTTATGGTGAGAAAAACAAATTTTAGATTATAGGACTGACATTGACTAATAGTAAGCTTTGGGTAGGAAGCCATGTAAACCTCAGTTGAGTATAGAAATAATTTATTTTATTATTAGAAATTCATTTTTACCTTTCTCTATAAAAAGAATCAACTACAGACTTAACAAATAATAACATTCCTCAAGAATTGTTTTATCTTTGCAATGATATTATGGCCCTTGTAGACAAAGTGCACAGGGTTTTTGGGTATATCTACAGCATAAGAGAAGATTCAAAGTTAAGATATAAGTGAGAGCCATAATCAGTTTTTTGTATTTAAGCAAGATCAAGTCTTGACCTTGAAACTTGTTGTTTGTACAGTACAGTATACAGTGTTGTGTCTTATACAAATATTAAACAGAAATAAGTAAGTACTCCATACTAACAATTAAGATCCAAGATCATATAATGCTGAATACAGTATTCCATAAAAGGTTTCCAGTAAAGAAACCTGTGAGCATCATAGTCAATAAAATAATCTTTTTATTCAGAACATTTCACTGAAGAGAAAATGGTTAAGTTTAAAGAGGTGGCTAAGGCGCTACATACATACATACATATACCAAGGCACTTCCCCAATTTTGGGGGGTCGCCGACATCTAACAAATGAAACAGGAAAGGGGACCTCTCCTATCTACGTTCCTCCCAGCCTAACAAGGGACTCAACCGAGTTCGGCTGGTACTGCTTGGGTGCCACAGCCCACCCTCCCCCGTTATCCACCTCAGATGAAGCTTCATAACGCTGAATCCCCCTACTGCTGCTATCTCCACGGTCATCCAAGGCACCGGAGGAAGCAGCAGGGCCTACAGGAACTACTTTACAATCGCTCGCCATTCATTCTTATTTCTAGCACGCTCTCTTGCCTCTCTCACATCTATCCTCCTATCACCCAGAGCTATCTTCACTACATCCATCCACCCAAACCTTGGCCTTTCTCTTGTACTTCTCCCATCAACTCTTGCATTCATCACCTTCTTTAGAAGACAGCTATTTTCCATTCTCTCAACATGGCCAAACCACCTCAACACATTCATATCCACTCTAGCTACTAACTCATTTCTTACACCCGTTCTCACCCTCACTACTTCGTTCCTAACCCTATCTACTCGAGATATACCAGCCATACTCCTTAGACACTTCATCTCAAACACATTCAATTTCTGTCTCTCCATCACTAAGGCATTTCCCCCCCCCCCAAAAAAAAGATAACTACTTTTATCTTTGGGACAGAAAGTAATAATGACGTATATTAATATTTGATGTTGAAATTCTTGTCTCTTGGTAAATAGAGACCTAAGAGGGCTGTTTTTATAATTAAAGAAAATTATGAATACAGCACTATAGTTGGTGCTGTTTTGGTATGCAATCTCAAAGTCTGGCCTTTGCTTTGGTATGCGATCACACCTGATAGTAGCGATCTTACTTCACTTCACGGCGAAGCAAGAACCATTAGATTTTCTAAAAGATATATACCGGGAAGAATTGTCTAAGCAATAATAATCATTGATGTTAGCGTGCGCAGCTCTACATTAATGCTTGCCAGTACATACGGAGCTTGATGTTTTTATTTTTTCGCTAGCGAAGCGAGCTCACAGCAAAGAAAGAACCAGTAGGTTTTTTATTATTCTTGTTTTTTTTACCCATTAGAAGTATTGAGATAGCATACTAAAGCAAAAAAATAATTTCTGAGATCACGCCATAAATGAGATCACATACCAAAACAGCACCCTATAGTTACCCAACCTTCATTGAAGCATAACATGAATGTAAGAGAGGCATCAGCTAATGGAAGGGATGGTTTAACATTATTCTAATATCTTTTGCTGATTGTAGTTACTCAAGATTTGTAATAACTCCCATATTTCTCTTTAGCTGCCTTATGGAGTACGATGGCCTGAGGTGTGTTGGTAGCTTTCATTTTCAAATGTATCTAATTATTAACTTTGCAGGGTACTGGCATGCTTAGTGTAATTTTCGTGAAATTATTAATGTTTTACTCATGTTTATATAAAGTAATCTTTTTACTTGAAATGCAGCTTAAATGTTTCATCCTTGAAATCCTGATCATTTATCTTGATTTTAATTTCTTTTATTTTAGTGTTTTGCCCAGCTGTTTTGTATTTGTGAATCATTTATACAGTGTTGTTCATCCGCTGAATTTTGTAAGGTTTTCAAGTACAGTACAGATCTTACAAAGTTTCAGAAGTAAAATAAAAAATCAGCTAGTTTTTTTTATGTATCTCTATTCAATATATTGAAAGTGTGTGCATGATTTTTATAACTGCTTTCAAAGGTTTGTTCATTAACTAAATCTAATCAAGTATTAGAGGAAGCTTAGCCTTTAACTGTATTACTGTTTTGTAAATTCAACAGTCATCAACTAATTTTTGACTAGTTAGTTCATTAGTTGTCCTTATATTAAAGACTGTGAACTATCAAATTGTGTTCTTTAAATATTCTGTTGTAATAATGAATCTTATATTGGTTTTCAAAATTTTTTTATCATAGATACTGTACTTTTTATACTAGTGTTCATTAAAAATATTTACATCCGTTGTAGCTGGAGATTTTCATGTTTGTTGGGTTTCACATGCATAACAGTGTTGTGCACACGATGTGAGTCAAAAGAAAGGCAGAATTTGGTAAGGGCGCTTGGCATGTGGGAGATAGAGATAAAGGGACAATTCACATTGGAAATGGATATGTGCATGCATACCCTCTTTGTAAAGGACGTCTAATGACTACTGCTCAATGTTTTTCTCCATAGATCATTGGGGCTTGATTTATTTTTCCCCACATTTGATCGCAAGTTAGTGGATCAGTGACTATGGAATCAGCATCGTCCTGGGCATAACTGTGATTCTTATATTTCATGTGCAAGTTTTACTATTTGTAGCTTTTACTAATCTTTTTTATATTTTTCCAAGGTTTTGATAATGAGTGTATTTTGTTAGATATAATGTTAGTCAGTGCTAAAATCAGCTGGATGAAAGGAATTCGTAATTTTTATACCTAATAGTTCTTAAAAAAAATAAACTTTATCAGCAGTATCTTTTGAATATTGAATTTTTATTTTGAAGAAATAATAGTATTGTTTTTATGAACTGCTCACTAGTCTTAGTTGTCACCAAGCTTAAATTTCCAAAATGATTCAGGTGCTAGTTAATTCCGCAGAGGAGGCAGGCTCTCGAGTTTAAGGCATCTCTCACTCATTTGCATTGCATTTATATTCCACAAGGTCTGCTGACACTTTGCCTCTCCTCAAACTTAATTGTGTTCTTCATTGACTCATCTTTATGTGAGTTTTGATAGAATTTGGTCTCTATTTGGAGTCTCTTCTTATAACTACTGTAACTGGAATCTTTATTTATTTCTTACATTACCCTACAAAGATTTTTATCTTTTCCTACTTCAGATTAGTATCAATGACCTTCAATGTCAGGATGCAAGAAAACTTGAAATCAATCAATCTTACTTTGTATATTTTATTCTTCCGTAACTTGCGTAAAAGATTAATTATGATATTTTACTCCATATAGTATTGATTCTCTTTTGATGAATAATGATAATAGTACACTATATGTAACATATTTTTACTAATGAAAATAAGTTGTAGAATAGGATTTTGTCATTGGAAATAAGTAGAATTATAAGCTGAAGTATTAATCAATGAATAAGTTAGGACGGTGAAATTTTAACAGCAATACAGGCAGTAACATGAAGTTGATAACAACAGGAAATTCCTGGTAACTAATATAGTAAAAAACTTCATCTCAAGCCCCATCAAGGAATTAAAATTCAATTCTACCAGACTTTCCATATCATCTGGGTGAGGTCAGTTGATATGGATTTGAAATTTCAAGGTAAACCAGTAGCAGTATGGAAATATGAGGATGAGGTATACATTATTCTAACATTTTATAGGGCATCCTCTGGTCATCAGTTTTTGTAGCTAACAAGCCTTTTGAAGGTGAGGAAGGGATTAAGAGGTAATTGTATACAGTACTTGACTACAGTATTCAATACCTTAAAATGGGGAACTCTTACCCAAAGATGTAGAAGGTTATATAGTACAGTAGTTACGAGGCTAGAGAACATTTTGTGTAATCTCTACTAATTTGATAACCTCTACCAAGTGTAAAGCAGCCACTTTTATCACCTAATTGATATGTCTGGATATCTAGCACTCCCAACTCCCTATATCATTCTATGGATACGGCTTTCATGTATCAAAATGGTGAGGGGGAGAAGGCTTTTACTTTGCATGTTAAATCCAGCTCTTGCATGAAAATAAAAAAAAAATGATAAAACTTAGTACTATGAATCTTCCATGTTTTTCGAAATGCTTTTCTCTCGAAGCTTGGCTTATATTGTCATTTACCCCAAGGCCCAAGACAATCTAGAGGTTTAATGGCAATACCGTACCCTTGGTGGGGGTATGCCATACATGGCCTGTCATTCGATCTTGTCATCGGCTGGTGCTTGATAAGTCAACACTGTTTACCTCCTCCAGATTGTGAAAGCTTTGTATAAGTGTTATTTAATTTATTAGGGATTGTAAGGGATATCTTATCTGGATTTGTTAGTAATTCCTTTGTAGAATGTTCACAGGAGTTATAGTTTATTATGGTCCTCATTCTCTGTCTTTCATGCTGACAGCAATATTGTGATTAAGGCAATCTTTGTGAGGAATACAAAGGCTGTACCGTTCCTCTTGTGGAAAAGTATGTTCCTGTGTTTGTTGACCAGATTAGAATTTCTAAACTTAAAAGGGAACTAACATGAAATTTAGTTTAAGGGAAAATCTTGAGGAAACTAGGCTAGTTGATAAAAATGGAGATGAGGAGAGTAATGTCACTCTAGCCTTTAAATAGCTTATTGGGGTTTTGGTTGAAATGAGCTTGATAAGCTCTTATTATCTTTGACAAATTTTATTTCCAAATTCTCTAAATAAAAGTTTTCTTTTACCAACTTGAGATCCTTTAGTATAGAAAGTGGAGGCCTTGTTACAACTGGTCAAATCTGGATCCATACACTGTTCCACTGTTTGCCATGATTCAAGTAGTGATAAAACAGTTCATGGTATCTATAAACAGCATAATATCTCTGGCTCAGCGATAGTTACTTACAGATCTGTGGCCTTTTTTTTGTTGGAGTATCTGAGGAGGTGGTTGTGCAAACCAGTCTTCTTAACCAAAGAGGGAAAATTAAGAGGGTAACCCAGTACAGCATTTGTGGCTGAGTTGTCAGAAAGGGTTTCATTTATGGTAAAATTGTAATAAATTTCAGCTGAAACAAACTCTTGAGTGACAGTTCTTTGATCATAATAATTATTCAAATCTGATCTACTAATTTTCTAAGGATTATAACTCTATTTAGTCAAATAAATGAATATTCAATTTCCATTGAACTTGGCTTTGCCCTTGATGCAGTAGTTCAATGCTCAAAAAGGAATATGCTTACCAAATATTTTGACAGAATTGCCATGTAAAACGATGCAGACTTCTTTACTTCATACTGTACAACTTTTACTCGTATGATTGAAAAAATATCACACTTTAATGCCATTTCAATTTTTTTTTTTATTTTATGTCTACTGTATCTTAAAAGACTATGATTGGATATCCAGTTACCATTCTGAAAAAATTGATTGATTGAAAGTTTTCTGGCATCCTGATATCTAAGATCATTGATGCCGATTTACCATTCTGAAAAAAAAAAAACAAGTGTTTAGATTCCTGTTGCATATATCAGGCCATGGTGAGAGCAAACAATATCCAAATTAAGCGACCGTGTCTTGTGAGGAGAGAATACTTGTCCCAAAATCTTTAGTTACCAAGTCTGAATTTTGAAGGTGAATTCAGTACTATATATATGGGGAGTCTAGTTCCTTGAAGAGCTGCAGGATTTGTAATGATAATCACCTAATACGATGGTTAGATTCCTTGTAAAATTTTGAGTTCTTGGCTTTTTATTAACACTAAGATGTAAAAATGCATTTGCATTATAGGGGTTGTTTGCCTGACTCTTGCTGTAATGTTGGCATTATGACGTATTGATCGATGTAATTTCATGCTTGGGAGCTGTGCGAGATTTAACTAAGCACTTACTCAGTAATACTTGCATATGAAGTCCTCCAGAAGCTGTTAGGAATTTTCTTGTATTTACTTTTAGATTTATTATTCTTTATTTTATTCTGATGCAGACTATTGTTGAGAGTATTTTGACTACTAAATAGTTCTCTACCGAAAAATATCCAGGTCTATATATACTATATTGATTGTTTAGGCCTAAATTTAATGAAATATTGGATTATATATGTCATCTGAGATATTACCCTTACCAGCAGAACATGATGTACATTCCTAGCTATCACAAACTTATGGACTGCATAAATAGACATCAAAATTAGAGTTAAAATGTTTCATCCAGCTGTATTTTGAGCAATTATTTTGTTCTTTATTGTTAACAGTACAGAATTGGGATTTAGATATTGAAGTAATCAGTACAGTATATTTGTATGTTTTTCCAAGTTTAAGCTGCATTGCAAGTTCATTTCATGTTTTTTATTTTTTTTTTTTACTAATAACATGCAGTAAATTGGTATGAAATATTGTCTTTAACCTCTAATTATGCCTTTGCAGGGGTATTATAAGGATATAGTAGAGTTCTTCTTTGATAGTCGAAATGAGTGCAAAAACTTCTGGAAGAAATGTGTAGAACATCATGGATTTTTCCGTTGCTCTCAAGTTAAGAAAGTACCTCGCCACAAAACAAGGGTTTTATCAAGAGGATCTTCATTTAGGTAAGTCCATTTCATAGTTAAATGACATAAAACTATTAATGTATTGCTGTACATATTTTTATCTACATGATTCTTTAGATTGAAAAACCATAAATTACGTAGCTTGTTTTTAGGAAGTGAAGCTATCAAGTAGTATTTGTTTTATAAAATGAGTTAGTGAACAGAGAAACCCAATTTTAATAGTAATCTTTTTTATTTCTACAGTATACTTACCTGATGTTTATATTACTTCTGCAGAAGCTTGGTTAATCAACACCTTACCTAAAAATTTATCAAGAATTTTCCCATTTTCCTTCCTTAGAAAAGATACATGCCCCCAAGTAATAAAACAATTTAGCAGTTAATGTAAGTAGCACACTGACAGTGTCCTATTCTTCAGTTTCAAAGTCGAAAGTATTCCTTTTTCCTTGACATCATAGGACAGTGGGGAGGCAGGTGGCATGTATATGAACATTAGGTGAGTATAGAAATAACATATTTTATGATTTAAATTCTGTTGATTTTTATGAACCTCTTCCAATTTTCATGTTGCTGATTCCCACATTCTGAACGAGAGGGGACGCCAAAGAAGGGGGAGATAGGTCGACTAAAAAATTAAAGTTTATAACATGATTAAAAGTCTAGACTCAGTAGTTCTAGATTTTAATGTGAATTGTTTCAAAACAAACTTTGGACTACAGATTGTTTTCTGTCTATTTGAAATATTGAAAAAAATAATCTGTAACTTGATTCAACGCAAAAGGGTTAAAAGACTGCAACCAGCAGCCACTATAGGGCCTATAGGCCAATAATCTCCATAGAAAAGTCAAGATTCTTCAAGATAATGTCCATCAAACATTAAACTGATACGTTACTGAATCTATGAAATTCTTTCAAAAGAAACCTTTCTGCAACATTCAAGAGCTGTAGGTTTACTCCTGATATTTATAATCTTAATCTTCAAGGCTTAAATAAAATTTTTATTCAAACTTGGGGAGTTTTTGTGCCCATACCTTCAACAAGAAATGATACTGCCTTTTGGATGGAGGACTAATAGCCAGTAATCAAAAAGGGGTACTACCTGCAATGTCCATAGTTTGTTGAAAATATACTTATCTTTTACTGAACAAAGACCACTATTTTCACATGAAATACTCACAACCATTTGTAGAAAGAAATGTCAACTGACTCTTGGTCTTTAAATAATTTAGCTCTGAATAAAGGCAAATTGGTCACAGTCTATGCTCATAAAAGGGATTTTGACGAAGGAAAAATCTATTTCTGGGGAGAGACCTGTGGCGCCGGGTGAAAAGTCCTTCTTGTATGTCTTTTCTGATAAAACCTTCCAATTATACCAGAGAAAGATAAAAGCATGGAATGCTGAGGTTACAACCCTCGCGCGAGCACCTTTTGGGTGTCGTGTATAAAGCAAAGGCGCGTGAAATCCACTATTCACAGGTTGTCTTCCATTTAGTTAATTCCTTCGTCAAAGGGATGGGCCGATACAACGGCCCTAGACACACCCCCATCGCCGCACCACCCACGCCACGACGCGAGCGCCATCTGAACAACATCCTTCTGTAATGGTCATGACGGCTTGGAAAGGAAAGGGTGGGATCGTGTAAAATAAAGGGGGAAGGGTTTCACCGGGCGCCACAGGTCTCTCCCCAGAAATAGATTTTTCCTTCGTCAAAATCCCTTTTCTGGGTCGATCTGTGGCGCCGGGTGAAAATGTACCAGAGAATGCCTTCCAAGCCCAACAATAACTAATTTAATGAGGGGAGAGAAACAACACCATGTAAAGAAAATCATAAATAATTAAGGTAAACAAACATGATAACAGGGAAGCCTCCGAGTATCAGAGGAAACATGCTACAAAACTGACATGGCTAAGAATATCCCAACCCTATAACAACGGTAATCAATAATAGTTACAAACATAACCTAATATGTAATAAACTTAGGGCTAACGAACCACCAAGGAAGCGGCGTCGTGGTGCGAGTGGCGGGTAGGAGGGAGAAGAAAAGAGATGGATGAAAGGAAGAACAAAAGATCACTGGGGAGAGATAAGGCTCCCAGCTGCAACTGTTGGGTATTTAAGAGCCTGTAAGTTCATTAGATAGTGGCGTTTGAAGACCATAGGAGATTCCCAACCCGTGAACTTTATAAGGTCATCAAAGTCCATCTTGTGGGGGAAATGATCCCGGATTGGCTTGTTAAACGAAGTATAGGATCTATAGCCTAATACCACGTATGGGAATGGTACCTCCTTGTTCTCTGATAAACAAGGGGCCAGACGATCGGGTAGCAGTCGTGGCTAAAAAGGCCCTGAGAGTGGTGACCGGACATAGAGAAGTTTCTTGGAGAAGAGGAATAACTTTCCAAGGGGACCACCTATTTTGGGGGTTAACGGCCGAATCATATTGGCGAATTGTCGAGTCCCTTTTGTCTGATTCGATGAAGAAATCGTTTTCCGGTTCAATGTTCGCGTCTCTACGAGCTGCCAACTTCCTGTAGTCCACAAAGTTAGGGTTTTGGACATCCTTGAGTAATCTGACACAGTGAGTTTGGAATACTCGGGTCAGTTTGAGGAACGGGATCCGGATGGGACGGAGTTTCCACTCGAGGAGGAGAGGAAACCAACTGTTCTTGGGCAGTGAGGTGGTACTAAAGCCACTGCGCCCCGGAAGGAGCGCAGTCGGTGTTAAAGTTTTTAGAAGATTCACTGGGAGAGATAGGGAAATCTTCCTCTAAAGGTTCCAATCCCGGGGTAATGCGTCCATGGTATGAGCCCGAGGGTCCAGGATTGGGGTCACATAACAAGGAAGTTTGTGATTGATCTGAGATGTGAATAGATCTACCTGGATGCCTGGAACGAACCTGAGTATCCACCGGAGTGAAATTCTGACTCCAGGGAACTCGTCCTGGATAGTGAGCCCGTTCTCACATCCTGGCCTCCCGCTAGGTGAGGTGCTGACAGGAACCAGTTCTTTTCTGTTGCCCAGGCGAAGAAAGTGACCAGGATCTGATTCAGGTTGGGTGACTTGGATCCTCCCCTGTTTCCGTAGTGTACCTCGTCTGTGCTGTCTGACACTACTCTGATGTGGGTCGACCTCGGAGGAGTCTCTCTCTTCAGGGTCAAGAACACTGCCATGGCTTCGAGAACATTGATATGGGACTGTTTCATGGCTAGTGACCAAGAACCTGAAACATCTGATGTTCGGAGAAATCCTCCCATCCACTTAGAGACACGGCTGAATGGAATGTCACTTGTGGAGGTGGGAATTGTAGAGGAACCGCTTTGGAGAGGTTCTTCGGTTCGGACCATGGGCGTAGTCTCATTTTCCCGACAGAGGGGATCTTCGAGACCTTGTCTTCTTATAGGTACTGTAGCTCTCTTTCTCCAAAATCGATTGATGTCTTGAGTTTGGCTTTTATTAGGAGATCTGTTACTGAAGTGAATTGGGAAAGGCCGAGGATACTTTCTAGGCTCTTTGGACACCTGTTTGTGCTTGAGAAATTCTTGATCTTGGAACCTATTCCTCTTACTTTTGGAAGGGAGAGACAACGTGTGCTTCGAAAGGTCCCACTGAATGGCTAACCATTCTAAGTGGCCTGATGGTCGCAGGCGAGACTTATGGAGATTGACCCGAAATCACAGGTTGTCGAGCGATCGAAGTAATTCCTTCGTAGCTCTGTTGCCTTCTATGGCCGGCCGGGCCCAAATGAGCCAACCGGCCAGATAAGCAATGATCTGTATCTCTTGGTTCCTGAGTTGTTCTAACACTGCCTCTCCCAGTTTCGTGAATATCCTGGGATCAATGTTGAGGCCGAAGGGCATGTCTTGAACACAAAGGCTTTCCTGCTTAGGTGGAAACCCAGATAAGAAGAGAAGTTTCGAGCTATAGGCGCAAGCTAATAGCGGTCGGTAAGATCGACAGAGGTGGTGACGGTCCCACGGGGAAGTAAGGTCCGTACCTAAGAGATAGTCGTTTGATTGCTTTTTCTTGAGTAACCCTGTGGTGTACTCTTTCAGGACGGGAGTGGATTTCTGGGAGAAGGTCACTGGCGGAGGAGGAGGACCTTGAGGCCATTTTCATCTCAAACCGTTAGAGACTATGCTATGATCCCACAGACCGAGTCCAATGGTCACGAAAGTGGTAAAGTCTTCCCTCTACCGGGACCACCGCGTTGTGAGGGAGTGAATCTAGGTCCTTCCCTTCTCCGAGCCCCCTTTTTCCTAGGTCCGCCTTGATGTCGGGACTGTCTTCTACTCCTGTAGCTTCCTCTCTGGTGTCCATGAAAGGAGCCTGAGGGTTCGGATCTAGGGCTGCATGCAGGCAAAACATCCCAACGGAGTTGGGCTGTGTACCTGGGGAATCAGTGAGGTAGACCACCTGATGATGGGGGGTCAGATACAAAAGCGTCGAACCAGAGGAAGGCTGTGATGACGAGTGGGAAACCGACTATCGATTCCTGTCTGATAGAGGTCTCAGACAGAACGTACTTCCCACAACTGACCCGATCAGACCAACAAACGTGTAGGTCGAACTGGAAGGGCAGAGCCTGGAATTATCGTACCCCCCAGGCTGACAACATCCTGGTCCAGACAGATCGGGCCTGCCCTTTAGGAAATAATACCGTTACCTTCGGTACCTTGTCTAAGCTAACCAAGGCAATCTCTTTCAATCGAACGAATCCGTTGAATGGGAATTCTAGTACCTGGGAGTAAAATCTAGGTCCCCCAGAGGGAGGACGTCTATGCCCTCCAGATTTATGGTACCACCTATATCCGAGTTCCTGAACGGCACTGACACACCACCATACCTTAGAGCTGCGTCATAGCCCCTTGGATTTCCTTAGAATGTGTTGCTTTTAGCCGTCACAGTTTATGCAGGGTAACATGAACATTAGGACCCTTTAATGGTCCTAGGTCGGTGACGTAGGTAATTGCAAATCTGAAGGCTCAAAACTCATCCCCACATACCTGCCCGTCCATGGGGTCGTTGTCCAACCTTAGAGAGGACACTCCGAGGAGATAGGGACCTCTAGATGGAGCATTCCTTCCCAACTTCGATACCCAAGGGTGGAGAGCCTCTCTTGCAGGCCAGAGAGAATCATCATCATCCTGATGGGAACCATGCAGGCGAACCTTCTGTAACACAAAGGGGACATAAGTCTGGATGTTCCTTGAACTTTTGGTTAGCGATCCTATTCACAGGCTGGGATCAGCTGTATAACTCTTAAAAAGCAATTTTAAAGACAAGTTATTTAATGTATTATCTTCTGGGGTATAGTGCGACACTTGTATTCATGAAATGTGTCACTGTTGGCGCATTCGCCACTGGGTGGAAATTTATTTCTATATGAACACTATGTTGTATGGATATTTATCCATATCTAGACATAGTTAGAATTGACTATGCATAAATATAGGCATAATTAATGTATTTCTATTTGAACACTATGTTGTATGGATATTTAGCCATATTTAGACAGTTAGGATTGAATATGCATAAATATAGGCATAATTAATTTAATTCTATTTGAACACGATGTTGTATGGATATTTATCCATATTTATACATAGTTAGAATTAAATACATGCATAAATATAGGCATAGTTATGTTCATAAATAATTTTTTTTTTTTTTTTTTTTTAAATCCTTCCCTTTACAGGTAAAACAAAAGATTGGCCACCCGTGGTCTGAGTGATCTCCGACTGTACCGGATCTCCGGTAACCATCCCCGGTACAAACAAAGGTCCGTCATAGTGACAACGTGAACCAGAGGAATTCTAATATTAACCTCAATGCTGATCGCCTGTACGATATCCGGTTAAGCCGGAGATTCGATGAAAAGGATCGTAATGACGATATTGTGATTATTCATGAAAAAGGGTTCATACCCTGATTCTGATCGTCTGATTGATCTCAGTTTGTACCGGAGAACCAGTGACAAAGGTCCGGCAACGTGAAAACGTGATCCTCACCGGTACGATAACATTCTCTAAAACTGAATGTCTGTGTTATCTCCAGTGAAGCCGGAGATTCGATGAAAAAGGGACCGTAATAATGAAACTGTGAAATCCTCATCGGTATCACATTGTTAACTCCGGTTCTGGACGTCTGCTTGATCTCTGTTTGTATGGGAGATCCGGTAGCAAAGGCCAGTCCCCGTGAGATCGTGACCGTCACCGGTACGATAACATTAACCTCAATGAATGTTTGAGTTATCTCCAGCGAAGCCGGAGAATCGATGAAAAAAGGGGCCGGAAAGGTGTAATTGAGATCAAACATGACAAAGGTTCGTGTGCAAAAAGGTCTCAGCCGGAGTCTGAGTGCCGGATTTCACCGTTGCACTCCAAATATCTGACTAGTTCTCACCCAATGAGTATCCATTATAGCGGCGTATAACTCAAGGCGGAGCTAAGGGTGTCGGTATAAATCGAACCCAATTAATGACTCATACACCAACGTTCCTACTAATAGTGTTAGCTATATTAACAGTAACCACATCAATAAAACGTGTATAACATTAAACGTACTATCATCAACTCTGATAATAAGAGGAGGCCTGAATAACTCGTGAACGTATAAAAACGGAGAACGGGAAAATCACCTCCCTTACTCGAGCTAATAAACGAGCACCCTATGCTCTCACTCTCAAGGTTACATAATAAAAGCTAACATCACACAATAATATAAGGAAAGTAAAAAACTGATTGCTTAATAATAACGGTTCTAAAGGCATAAGGCCAGGGACTTAACCAAGAACCTAAGTGACAGAGTACTAAACGGGCAGACAAAGATGAATTCCCAACAAGTGAACAAACAATGGCCGCCATGAAAGGCCAGACGGGAATAATAAAACAGACTATACTGGATATAAAACAAAAGCCCGGTACAATAAAATACTGTCAAAACAAACTATGGTACTTAACATTGGAATGTGTGAAGATGAAGCTTCGGACATGACAAAATAAATCCACGATAGATAAAAAAGACCGAGAGCACAACAAAACAATTCAACACTTTGTAGGCAAATTGGTCACAGTCTATGCTCATAAAGCCCACATTGAAATATAGTGCTTGCAGTTAATTATACAAATTTATCTGATAAATCTACTATATAAGTAAAAGCTTCCAAAAGATTCAAAGTGGATTTTACATACATACATACATATACCAAGGTACTTTCCCCAATTTTGGGGAGGTAGCGACATCAAACAAATGAAACAAAATGGATTTTACTACATCTTAAATGGAAATTCTTTTCATAAAAGGACACCTTAAAACTTTTTAACAATATAAACCTTGCAAGTTCTATTCATTGATACATTTGCAGATGGGAACCCGTAAAATTAAACAGACTATTGTTTTTTATACAAAATAATGGTAGATGGTCTTTTAAGACTTCTAGAGGGGTTGCAAACACCTTTGGTTTGAGAATGTCATCGACCCTCCTTAGAAGTGGTTCGTCTTAGGAGATTGATTAGTGAGACAATCTATTCTGGCATTTTGATAGAAAGTGGTTCAGTTCTGCAGATGATTTCCCTTGTGTCCTAAACAGGGCTATTAAGAGTTGTGATTCACAGAAAACCTGATCTTTTTATAACACCTGCTATAGTATGAGAAAAGTAAGGAATGTGTACCCTCTTATCAAGAGTATGCTGTGATGTAGTCATTTGGTTTCAATATGGATACACCCTAAATAGAGACTATATTACTTTATTTGGGCAGAGTGAAGTCTCCTTTCAGCAACATGTCTCTTATCTTAACCATTTTGGCCAAGAAGGGTTTCATCTGGCCTTGCATTGATATTCCAACCACTGAAGCATCAAGCAAACTGCGGTCTAGAAAAAACCCACCAACCTCTAAGACTGCCGCTGCCAAGCTGTTAAGGGCAGACTTGTATGTCTTCAGGATAACCTTTTTAGGTGCAAGCTATTGGTATGAGCTAATGGATGAATCATTCATCTGCCCATGTTACTCTAGAAATGTAGCATCACTTTCAAGTTCCAAATCATTGAATGGAAAATAATAGTTCCTGCATTGAAAAGTGTTTGATTCACATCAAAAAGTACATCTCATGCCAGATTACCAATGGTTTCTCACAAGATCCTGTCCCCCACCAAACCCAGAAGACTCAAGTTAGAAATTACCCCCTACTGGAGTTTTCTCTTCTCCTGAACCCAGGAACCAAAAAGTCCAGCGTCCCTAGGTCCTCAGGCTGGAACAGAGAGGGAGCGGACAGATTGCATAAACTAAGGAATAGTAAAACCTTGGGCAGGATTACCATGTAAGGGAGCAGATCAATACCTCAAATATCTTGGCAATAACCGAGGCATCCACAGGGAATGCAAGCTGATCGAATCCAGGGGGAGCATTAACCTGCCTAGCCGAAACCTGGGTTGAAGCTGACCTAGCAAAATGTCCAAATCGTGGGGAGCACCTAAAGTTGGACTCCCTGGCAAGACCAAAGTTTCCTCTGAAGACCTCTGAAGTTAGGCCACCCCCTCTTCAAGGTCTAAATCTTACTCTGACATATAATCCACTCTGCCATAACTTCCTTTTACCCATACTGAAAGGAGATACCTGGCACTCTCTCTCAAGCCTGTTGCTTGTGGTTATGTATCCTGGGTAGAATGAATCTACTGCAAGCAGATAGGGGAGTTTACAGGGTCTCAAGTCCTTCCCCAAGATGCACAACAGTCACTACGAGAGACACCGCATGTGACACCATTTAGTGTTAGCTGGCTCATTACATTCTCTTCTACTACATTTAGCCTTGATTTCATTCATCTGTATTATCATTCACAATTGAAAACATTAATTTATTAGTAATTCCATGTAGAGAACATTACCTTCTCCCTCAAAGAGACCTTACTAGTACAATGTGTGTAATGAAAAAAAAAACAGCCTTAGATAAGTCTTAACCCCCCTAACTTACCTATCTAATCATAACTTGATTCAATTCCTGTAACTTAACAAAAGAAGAAGACTTCTCACTTAACGGAACTGAACAAGGACCATGTTGACTGATCAGCAACAGGAGGGAAGATGGAGGTTTGGCATAAATTAATTTGTAAATAGCATTTAAGATAATAATAATGGTCATGAAACGTAAGTGATATAACCTAGATGACAGAGTACCAGATGGGCAATATTAACTTGAAATACTAGCGAAGCGAACCAAACCAACATGGCTGCCGACACCAAGGAAGGCCAATCCCCTCCCAAAATTAAAATCCACATTATTGGAAAAGCACAAATGCCCGGTACTGAAAAAAGCTGTCAAAACAAACTATGGTACTTAACATTGGTAAAGGTGAAGTAGCAGCGTCAGTCATGATGAATTAACGCCCAACATGGGAAAAACACCGAAAGCACTAATAATACGACTATGCAGGCAAGTCCAAAACAGAAGGATGACCTAGAGGGCGCTCGTGTTGGGTGACGGGGTGTGGTCCAAGTGTGGTTTCTAGGGCCTTTGTTACGGCCCTCCCCTTTGATGAAGGAATTATCTAAATGGAAGACAGCCTGTGAATAGTGGTTTTCACACGCCCCTGATGTATACACGACACCCACGAGGTGCTCGCGCGAGGGTAGTAACCTCTGCATTCCATGCTTTTATCTTTCTCTGGTATATTTGGAAGATTTATATCAGAAAAGTGTAAAGAAGGACTCTTTCACCGGGCGTCACAGGTCTTTCCCCAGAAATAGATTTTTCCTTCGTCAAAATCCCTTTTGTAAATAGCATTGTCTCCAGTATTAGTATTAGATCTTGGTGATGACATATTATCAGTTTCCAAATGTTCAGAATTGGAGGGGCTGTGATCTTTTAAATAGAGCCTTAACTCTTAGGTCTTCCTTTTGCACACAAAGACTGTGTTTTGCACATTGAAACACTGGCTGTAGAGCAGGGAAAGCAATATTTTTGGTTATTTTATGTCTTATTGGTTCCCCTCTTCTACTCTTTAGAAGAAAGTCTTTGTAGATCACAGAGCCCATTAGACATGAAAAGAAACTATACAATTCCTCTATGGGAGCTGTGTTGTGTCCACTAAAAGTTGTAAGTCAAAATTGTTGTTATATGAGGACTGAGTATACAGAAAAGTTTGGTTGAAACATTTATTTAGTTAGATATATATATTTTCACTTTATATTTGACCTATATTAGGGATACAAATTATCAAATATTTATTTTCAGATTTAGCTGCCAAAGTGCAGCCTTTGTATTACTATAATACAAATACCTTATTCCAAACATTATTCTTGTTATATAATAATGAATTATAAAAAGTTCTCATTCTCTTACAGGTACAGTGGTAGAACACAAAAACAAGTTCAGGAGTTTGTCAGAGATAACTATGTGAAGAGAGCTCCTTTTCAAAGGTGTGTTGCTTGTTTATTTTCCATTGTAATATAGTTTTGTTTTCAACAATGTGTTTGTATTATTTTATACTAGTAATTTGCATAAAAGTGATTTTTTAACAATGCGAAGGGCAATAGAGATTCTATCTACTAATTCTCCGACAAAGAGGCTCTTTAATCAAAGCGATATATTTATAAACAATCATGAGCCACATTCCCAATAAGAGAAAATAGGCTTTTACAGTCTACAAACATCAAAATGAACCTTATTCAGCTATCTTTCTTCCACCTTGGATCATAAAGGAAACAAGAGTATGCTCTCGTCTTTTTTATTTGTCAAAGAAATATAGCTATAATCTGAGTCGCCATTAACAACATGCCCTGGAACATATTCAAAGGAAAGGACCTCCTTATGCTCTACATACTAATGGCTCTAAATCTTCAATTGGTGCTGGCAGTGGTGCAGTATCCACATCCAAAATAAGTCCTCCTTAGTGAAGCCTCAATAATTAAATCTAAACTATGTGATTTTATTAGCAATTGACATTATTAAAACAGTCGAAGTACAAGTGAATCATAAGTTTGTCATTTAAAGGTTTAAAGGCTGCTCATGAATGGCAGAGGCAAGGGACAGTGACATTTCCCTATCAAGCAGGTCAATGCCCTAGCGACTGACCATATATGCATATGATCAGCACCCAAGCCCCCTCTCAACTCAAGCTAGGACCAAGGAGGGCCAGGCAATGGCTGCTGAAGACTCGGCAAATAGACATATATGCTCCCCCAAATCCCCCATCCTTATCTCACAAGGATAGTGAGGTTGCAGCAACCAAAGAAACTAACAAGTCAGGGTTGTTATCACATCATCCACCACAACCTTAGATCCAAGAAGTGCGATAAAGCCCTAAATGATTATGTACATATGAACCAACTAGGATTGCAAATTAAAGAGTCATAAATAGTTCTATTCTCAAGGGATGAAAGTTGAAATATGCTGGATTCCTGCCAATATTGGGGTGTTTGGTAATGAAATAGTAGATGCTGCTTCAAAGTTAGCAATATATCTACCACAATGTGACATTGAACTACCAGCTAAGGCTTATATAACTATCATAAAATATTTTATAGCAAGAAAATGGCAAACAATGTAGAATAATGAATCCGAAGCTAATAAATTACAATAAATAAAACCAGTCATATCTCTGTGAGAATCATCATGCCAGAAAGATATAAGTAACTTTACATATTTTTCATCTAAAAAAGAGAGAGCATATAATAATCAGGTAGCAAATCATAATCAAAATTATATCTATAGTACCAAAACCTAATAGAAAAAAAGTGCAGTAATGCTTGTGTAGTTATATAGAAAATTGACTATAGCAAAAGAATTAGAAATAACTGTCCAGTGGAAATCCCTCTCCGTTGTCTTATTGTTATATCCGTAGATAGTCGAATGGAATATTAATGGTCTTAAAAACTGGTTGCATTTAGGGGAAATTCAAAGATTTAAAAATGTTCCCAATATTTTACCTTCAATATGTGCCTTCAGTATTAGAATGGAACATTCTAGTTGTAAATGGTGAGGGGCCTAGAACTTCTGCATCAGATACTTTGTCCCTTTCAGTTTTTCAGTTGTCACTGCTTAGTTCAGACATTTCCCAGATTGTTTGCTTATTACTGTGCATTAAGATGCTTTTCCCTGGTTTTGTTACTAATTAATGCATGTAGTGTGCACAAGAAAGGTTTCTGGCAGACCATGATCCGCATTTTCTTCGTATATGGCGTCAGGAGTAATGCTGCAATTTAAATAACCGTCGTAAAGAGTGCATTTCTCTCAACTAATCTCATGGAAAAGTATGTTTCAGTGATTGCCAACCTTTGATGTCAGGATGCCAAACACTTCAAATCACTCATTCATTCAATGGTTGCCAATCAAATTAAAAGTTCAAAGTACAAATCAGAAACTTAATTTAGTTCAGGGGACTAGCCAGGAAAGACTAGGCTAGTTATTGTACCGAGGATGACGATGATGATGACGTTCCTCCAACTTTTAGACAATTCACATAATCAGCCAACTTTCAATAGTGATGAGGTTTATAAACTTAAAATTGCTAGTTTCCTTTTTTAAGATACAGTAGCCAAGTAAATACTATCTTAAAAGCGGTAATTGTGAGACCTCCCCCATTGCTGAACCTAACTGAACTTCCCTAGTTGTGTCTAATGTTATAGTGTTTCTTTCAGTAATGGTTTTGTAGGTCAAAATGAAATCATGTTATCTTTTCTTCACATTCGCTATAGTCTTATTGCTTCTTGACACAATACATATCCCATACGATGATATTACTGAGAGCACATCCTTGGCCAAGTTTATATTAATGACATTATATCAAAATCTTCTACCTTTTCATTTTTTCTTGTCAAGTTCTATATTGTAACATGCAAAATAGAACAAACAATTCCCGCCAAATTGGTGCCAACTTTTCAAGCCAGCCCAGTGCGAGTTCTTTTTAAGATTAGTAACAGGTTAAACTATCTGAAAGTAAAAGATGATCATCAAGTGTGTTATACATCTATTCCAATTATTTTGAAACTTTATTTTGATCAAGACTATACAAACATTGTTTTTCCTTATATTCCTAGCCTCCCAACTATGCAGATGATAATTTGATAGTAATGTAAACACTTGTTCATATTTAATTGGGACTTCAATCTGTAAGTGATCTCTTGCATGCAAATTTTTTTTCCGTGATATCATAGGACAATTTCTCTTTGGAACTCCCTAGTGTTGAACCAAACATTTGAATTATTTTTTTAAATTCATATTTCTATAAAAGTTTATTCTGAGAGCTGTTGTTGGACATCTTTACATGTGAAACATGTTGGTTTTGCTGTCTAACTTTGCAATTGGTAATTTTTTCTCTACATGGATCTGTGCATCTGTCCTATGTTGATAGAATATCTTGAGAAAGAATCAATAAGCTTCTGGGGAATTGGGTAAACATATGATGATGATGACAGAGTTATCTTTTGGTAGTAATTGACAGGGAATGAAATATTCGTCACCAGTTTTTTGTCCTTTTTGTCACTGATGTATACTTGAAGAAAATGTGTTTCTTGATATTCTTGAATGAATGTATAAATGATGAATAGTATTTGGATAATGCTGATCACATATCTTGTTTAGTGAGCGTGATTAAGGTACAGTAATCGGTTATTCATAAATTTATCATGAAAATCTCCTGCCTAAAAATCACTTACACATTCAGCAGATAGGAAAATGTAACCCTTTAACCTTTCTTGTTCGTTACTCTTTCAGATTATTTCTTTTATTATAAGACTGGGTTTAATAATATTTCTAAAAATAATATTGCCGTTTTACCCAGTGATAATAATTCTAGTTTTAGTTTTATACTTTAAATTTTCCATTCTCTTTTGTGTAGGTCACAATCATTTCGACACTCTCCATCTGTACATACGAGTGTAAGCAATGTTGGCATGAGTATATCAGCCCAGCCTCTTCTGCCTCTTGGAGACAATCAGTGTGGTAAGTACTGCAATTTTTTTAAACTTCATATTAATGCTTCAGGAGGTGAATTTTAGATAATGTTCCATCATTGCTCTGGTTTAAAAGGATGCACAGTTAACGCTGTTGAAATTTGTTATTCAAGTGGCTATTATTAGAAAATAAAAGCTTTTCGTAATAATACTACGTATAAATCATTGAAAAGTTTTCTGTAAATTATAAAAGAATCATATCAACGAGAGTTAAAAATCTCAACTCATCAATTAAGTTGAAATATGGTGATTACACAAGCTTTGTGTAACCCTGTTTCCGTTGTGTATTGTCTTTATCCATCTACCACATGGTGTTATTTTACTTGGTGAATTCTACTTTTTAATACCCTAATTTTTTTGAAGATTTTTTTCTTTTCATACAGACCCATTGATTGTTAGATGCCTCAATTCCATGAAGCAATGCACTATGCATAACCAGACACTCCTATGATACTGTGTAGCATATATTTTATATGGGTAAAGTACAATTGAATAGTGTGGGAGTTGGAGGAGGGTAACCCCATGGAGAGAGCCTTAGGTCTTTTATAAGGCTTATATTTTTGTTAGCAAAATTTTAACCAACCTGGAAGGTCTACATGTACACCTTCAATCTGTGTTACACCTTTATCCTCCTTTCCTGCTGCTAGGTCAGTCTTTGGCAAGCACCACACCAGCAATTTTTTATTGAATGACAAATTCCTAAAGCTACCAAATGCAGCTGCCCTTCATATGTTTTGCGATCACTACGGTGTTAGAATTTGAAACTTTACTAAGTGTGTCGGCAACCATATTCCTCTCTCCACCCCTCAGGTAGGAGACTCTTGGAAATCATGACCCTTGCTCCTCTTACCAAGTGAATATTTCCTCTGTAAAGTGGCATTTCTCCTGAGTGGCAGAGGCAAAGATAGTCATTGCACTATTGCAAAGATTACTAGACTGGATCTATAAACACATGATCAGTACCCAAGCTAGGATCAGGGGGAAAATGAAATAGATGGTGAGGATCCAGCAAGTAAATTTTATCCCAAGCTCAAAGGGATAGTAAGCTTATGTTAAGCTGAGAAATCTGTGTTCTCTCTGTTTGGCATAATCGATGGCTCTACAGATTCCATTCCAGATGTTAGGATGCCAGATAACTGATAATCAAGCAATCAGTCCACAGATTCCAAATTGCTAAATTTCCAGTAAACTACCCCCAACCTGAGATAGGGAAGAGCAGTTACGTGGTGAGACAAGGTCCTGAACTATTGGCGTAGCCCTCTAAAGATGTTAACTATGAAGAGTATTTAGCATATTTTTTTTATTGATATATTTATTGTCTTGATGAACACTTGGTTTCCTTACCTATTGAATGTTCAATTTTGAGTTGGCAACCAATGTGTTATATGATATTAAGTCTTATTTGAACTTTGTTTTTTAATATAGAAGCAGTGACAGACTTTTAATAGCTTATTAATCATGTAGTAAATTGAATAGCATTGGCTTATAGATCTGCCATCATAGTAGCATCGAGCCATATGTCAAATGTTATTCAGTTGAAATACAAACAGGAGGCTTGCCACTTAAAAACTGCCTTTTTTCTATTATTATTATCAAGGTTATATCTTTACAAGTAGCCATTCATTCTTATTCCAAGTTAGAATTAATATGCTTTTTACTAGGTATGAATAAGAAAGCTTTTCTTATCAACGTCCAGGGGTAATGAGTAAGTTGTGATATTTATAGAAAATAGCATAAATCCCTAAACACCATAAGACAATACCCCCAGAGCATAGAGAATTGGCAATTCACAGTGAAAGTTTCACATATTGTAATGGGTTGTGTTTTTCATATTTTTCAATATTAAACTTACTCGATGATCATATAGCTGTCAGCTCTGCTGCCCGACAGAAAAACCTACGGGCGGAATACGCCAGCGATCGCTATACAGGTGGGGGTGTACTTCAACAGCGCCATCTGTCAAGTAGGTACTCAAGTACTCGATGTCAACACAGAATCAATTTTCTCTCTGTCGTGCCACTGGCAAGACCTACTAAATACGCTGTTACTAACTGGATTTGTTTTCACAACTATTTGGTGAAGTACACTGTTCCAGTTTTGAGCTTTCGCTATGCAGGGGTTTTATCTTCATTTCAAAACTTGAACTCGTTTTGGATAGATTTAATTATGGTGACAAAGAGAGTATGGACTCTCTTTCACTTTTAAATGGCCGACCCTTCCCTTAGACGGAAGTGTGTTTAGGTTTTTAGTAATTTTGCTTAACACGTTATAGATCTATATATTTTATATCTCTCCGCCTTTATTAGGCCTCTTCGATTAACTTTCCATTTATTATAAACATATAAAAATAAATTTTTATGTTTTGTTTATATGCGACCTTTCCTGATAGTAGGCGGTCCTAACTTGGAACCGAAGTTAATTAACGTTGAGCCCGTTATATCGTATTTAACCTTTAAAGAATTTAAAACTTTTTAAATTTTAATGTTATGAAAGAATTTCTTTGATAGTCTCGTACTGTTTTCATAGATGAACTAACGTTTAGTTTTTTAGTCTACGCAGTTGTTGACGTTCAGGACGTTCAACATGCGCTCTATCGTTACGATAGAGAGAGAGTGTATCACGGTTTCACTTTGCAGTAAGAGTAAACCGATTCTGGCGTTTCGTTCATTCTTTCTTAGCTTAAATGGTTTAAATTCTAAATTAAAGGAACTTTTTATTTGGAAAACCTTTCAGTTTTTTCCTTTAGCAAATAACATGTTTTGACGATATATAATTGGGCTCTTCTCTCAGGTGCGAAATCAAGAGAGAAAGAGAGAGAGAGATAGAGACGAAGGGAGAGAGAGGAGAATAAACGTTTCGTTCAAGCGGGTAACGTTGTTCTCGTTTTTCTCTCCTCCCTAGTCGCTGTACGGGGAAGAAGGTAAAACGTTTCTAGGGTTTTATTCTTGTTCCCAGGCTATGTGCGGTGAGAGATTGTAAATGTAGTTTATTTGAACTAGTGTTTAGTCTCTTTCCCAGCCACTGAATTCTTTATCTTTATATATGTTTTCTGTTGCATTATACGACTGTTTTCGCAATTACTACCTTTTAATGAAGGGTAGGATTGCGTGTTTCAGGTAGAAATCAGTAAAAGTTTCGATTTCAGTGAAATAAGTGCAAAACAGAAAATCGAAGTGATAAAGTGATATGCGCAAAGTGTTACAGTGTTGCGTCCGAGGGTTCGTCTGTTCGTGCCTGTCGTTCACCTAGTCCGGGACCTCTTGCAAGCTCCCAAGCCCAGGGGAGAAGTAATGTCGAACGACTTATGGGTTCGTCAGGCCTTGATCAACGAACAGACGTTTTTCCCTCCGTGGTTTCGGGCGTATCTACCCAAGATCGCCCCACCCACACAAAGACGAGAGAGCCCATTTACTTCTCGTCTGCGGAAGAGGTTTCTCGTAAGAAACCTTGGACCAAGGTCTCGCAGCTTATTAAGTGCAAGTCGGTCCCTTCCGCGCAAGTCCAACGGCCCAGGTGTAGCCACTGGGTCAGTTCGGACTCGCTGCAGTCTTCCGATGACTGCACACCTCCTAGAGAGGCAAAGTGGTACCGCAACAGGCAGTAACTCCGTCTGTTGCCGCACCCGCTGTTGTAGACCCTAAGTCACAACAGGCAGTACAGTAGCTCTGTCTATTGCCGTACCCGCTGTTGTAGACCCTAAGTGGTCTTTACTGCAGTCTATGCAGACTCAGTTAGCTGCTGTTATGCAGGAGTTTCGTGCGGAGAAGGTTGACGCTGCACCCGTTAGCCTACAACCTGCCACGGTTGTGCGCCCAGCAGACGCTGTGGCTGCCTGCTCCCACACTCCAGCTGTGAGAGCTCCTCCACCCATGCGCAGTCGACCCTGCCAGACGCATGCTGACGTTCACAGACGCACGGAACCCTCCGTTGACGTGCGTGTGCTACCACAACAACAGGAGGGTGGAGTTAAGCTGCCGTGTTTTGACACGATGCGTCAGCCTCCGCAACCCACTGTGGTTACCGCCACTCGCCCGCAGCAGACTAGTCAGTCAGGAGTTGAGGCTTCCCCACACAGCTTTGGTTGTTGCCAGCTCACAGACTGTCAAGCAGTTACATGACGTTGCCTTCTGGTCTGCTACTAATGCACCAGTGCTGTTTGTCCTCACGCACCTGTTGTGGTTGACAGTTCAGTTTTTTGACAGTTCACAGACTGTCAAGCAGTTACATAATGTTGCCTTCTGGTCTGCTGCTAATGCACCAGTGCTGTATGTCCTCACGCACCTGTTGTGGTTGACAGTTCAGTTTTTGACAGTTCACAGACTGTCAAGCAGTTACATAACGTTGCCTTCTGGTCTGCTGCTAATGCACCAGTGAGACCCTCACTGAGATAACCTAGCTTTTCTCGGACAAGGTTCCTGTAGTGAGAAAGTGCTGTTCTCCCTCCTACTGATATTCCTTTGAGGACTCTGTCATTTGGAGAGGAGCCTTAAGCTGCTTAGCCTCCTATGGACTTTAATTAAATCATGATGATTTTTTTTAAGGATCTTCGTCCGGATCTTGTAACTGCTGCTCCTCGTTCGCCTCACGTCAGAACTTACACTAGGCCTAGCTACTTCGAAGCCGTTGTTGTTAAGCTAGTGCTCTCTCGCTCTCCTAGAGAGCGTTACGTCGGCTAGGCGACTGGTTTTTGCACCAGGAGGAGTTTTAGGGATACAGCCTTTTGATTTCCCTTCTTTTTATCTGGCTTATAGAGCGAGAGTCTGATAGGACACGAGAGAAATTCTCAGCTTGGGAGTTCATGCCTCTGCCCAGGTAGACTTCTCACTTCTGGTAGACTCGGCCAGGCGCATAGCCAGGAGACGCTCCAGTTGTTTACAGGTCAACTTCTCAACTTTTGTCGAGCCTTTGAAGTTTTGCTGTACTATTATGTCACACATAACAAGGCTTCCAGGGATGGTAAATGGTTCCGCTTCAGTCGCTAACCCCGTCTGTTGCCACACCTGCTCCCGTAGACCCTAAATGGGCTTTGCTGCAAGACATGCAGTCCAAGCTTGTGTCCTTGATAGAGGACTTAATACGGAGAAGAACCTTCTGGCCAACAACCTTCCTACCGGTTGGTTGTGCGCCCTGTTGACGCTGAGGTATCCTACTCGCGTCCGCCAGTTGAGGTGGTTCCTCCACCGATGCGACCCAGTGTGGGTTGCCAGTCGCACGTTGACGTTAAGCGACGCTCGGAGGTGGTTGTTGACGTTCAGTGTGTCACTAGGAAGACGTTCAACAACCAACAGAGGTGACTTGTTGTGACGCAGTGCGTCAACCTCAGCAACCCGGTACGGTGTTGACTGCACAACCCAGACAGTTTCGGGTTGACGCTGTACTTCCTCGCGTCCCCATGGTTGTTGACAGTTCACAGACTGTGCAGCAGTACCATGATATTGCGTCCGGCTCCGTCACGCATCCTCCAGTGCGACCGGATTCAGCGAGTCAGACGTTGCCCACTCCGTTGCCGTTTCCTCATCAGTTTCGGATGAGGAACCCTCTGATGAGGACGTTGCTGAACAAGACGATCAACCCCCAGCCCTGCTATCCATCCAGAAGATGCTGAATAAGGAACGCTGCCCTGTCAGGCTGTGGATGAGTCTGGTAAGGACACTGTCATCCGTGGTTCATTTGTGTCACTAGGAAGACTACACCTCCGTCCTCTTCTATACCATCTAGCTTTTCACTGGAAAAGGACAAGACGCTAGAAGCGGTCTCGATCCCGGTTTCCGGAAAGATAAAGTCTGGTCTGACTTGGTGAAAGGACTATATCAACCTTAGAAAGGGTCTTCCCCTGACTGTTCAGACTCCCAACCACGTTCTCTTCTCGGACGCATCGGACGTAGGCTGGGGTGCGACATTAGACGGTAGGGAATGCTCGGGATTATGGAACTCGAGTCAAAGGACAATGCATTTCAACTGCAAGAAGCTACTGGCAGTACGTCTGACCTGGAAAAGCTTCAGGTCTCTCCCTCAAGGCAAAGTGGTGGAGGTGAACTCGGACAACACACGGCTTTGACGTACATCTCCAAGAAAGGAGGGACCTACTCTCTGACATGGTACGAGATCGCAAGGGACCTCCTCACCTGGTCAAAAGGTCTAGACTTTTCACTAGTAACGAGGTTCATCCAAGGCAACTTGAATGTCATAGCAGATTGTCTCAGTCGGAAGGGACAAATAATTCCAACAGAATGGACCCTCCACAAGGATGTATGCAAGAGACTTTGGGCCACCTGGGGCCAGCCAACCATAGATCTCTTCGCAACCTCGATGACCAAGAGGCTCCCAATAGTTTGCTCACCTATCCCGGACCCAGCAGTAGTTCATATAGATGCCTTTCTACTAGATTGGTCACATCTAGATCTATATGCATTCCCTCCGTTCAAGATTGTCAACAAGGTACTGCAGAAGTTCGCCTCTCACGAAGGGACAAGGTTGACGCTAGTTGCTTCCCTCTGGCCCGCGAGAGAATGACTCACCGAGGTACTTCGATGGCTAGTAGACGTTCCCAGAACGCTTCCCCTAAGGGTGGGCCTTCTACGTCAGCCACGCGTAAAGAAGGTACACCAAGGCCTCCACGCTCTTCGTCTGACTGCCTTCAGACTATCGAAAGACTCTCGAGAGCTAGAGGCTTTTCGAAGGAGGCAACCAGAGCGTTTGCTAGAGCAAGGAGAACATCCACCCTTAGAATCTACCAATCGAAGTGGGAAATCTTCCGAAACTGGTGCAAGTCAGTATCCGTATCCTCGACCAGTACCTCTGTAACTCAAATAGCTGACTTTCTCTTATATCTGAGGAAAGAACGATCTCTTTCAGCTCCCACTATCAAGGGTTACAGAAGCATGTTGGCATCAGTCTTCCGTCACAGAGGCTTAGATCTTTCCAACAATAAAGATCTACAGGACCTCCTTAAGTCTTTTGAGATCACGAAGGAGCGTCGTTTGGTTACACCTGGTTGGAATTTAGACGTGGTACTAAGATTCCTTATGTCAGACAGGTTCGAACCGCTTCAATCAGCCTCCCTGAAAGATCTCACCTTTAAGACTCTTTTCCTGATATGCTTAACCACAGCTAAAAGAGTCAGTGAGATTCATGCCTTCAGCAAGAACATCGGATTCTCATCCGAAACGGCTACATGTTCTACAACTTGGTTTTCTAGCCAAACACGAGCTGCCTTCTCAGCCTTGACCAATATCGTTCGATATTCCAAACTTATCGTATGGTTGGAAATGAACTAGAAAGAGTATTATGTCCTGTAAGAGCTCTTAAGTTCTATTTAAAAACCTTTACGTGGCCCGTCTGAAGCTTTATGGTGTTCAGTTAAGAATCCATCTTTGCCTATGTCAGAGAATGCTTTATCCTATTTTATCAGACTGTTAATACGAGAAGCTCATTCCCATCTGAATGAGGAAGACCAAGCTTTGCTGAAGGTAAGGACACACGAAATTAGAGCTGTCGCAACTTCCGTGGCCTTTAAACAAAATAGATCTCTGCAAGTATATTCGACGCAACCTATTGGAAAAGCAATTCAGTGTTCGCGTCTTTTATCTTAATGTCCAGTCTCTTTACGAGAACTGCTACACTCTGGGACCATTCGTAGCAACGAGTGCAGTAGTGGTGAGGGCTCGACCACTACAATTCCCTAATTCCATAACCTTTTTTAATCTTTCTCTTGAAATGTTTTATTAATATTTTTGGGTTGTCCGGAAGGCTAAGAAGCCTTTCGCATCCTACTTGATTTGGCGGGTGGTCAAAGTCATTTCTTGAGAAGCGCCTAGATTAGAGGTTTTGATGAGGACCTTTAGTATGGGTTGCAACCCTTCATACTTCAGCTCCTAGGAGTCGCTCAGCATCCTATGAGGATCGCGAGGCTCAGTAAGGAAGACCTACTTAAAAAGGCAGAGTAATTGTTCAAGTCGACTTCCTTACCAGGTACTTATTTATTTTATGTTTGTTATTTTGAATAACTGCTAAAATGAAATACGGAATACTTAGCTCATAATAATGTCAACATGTAATGCTGGTCTCTACCCACCCCCCTGGGTGTGAATCAGCTATATGATCATCGGGTAAGTTTAATATTGAAAAATGTTATTTTCATTAGTAAAATAAATTTTTGAATATACTTACCCGATGATCATAAATTAAAGGACCCACCCGTGTTCCCCAATAGAGACCCAGTGGACCGAGGAGAAAATTGGTTCTGTGTTGACATCGAGTACTTGAGTACCTACTTGACAGATGGCGCTGTTGAAGTACACCCCCACCTGTATAGCGATCGCTGGCGTATTCCGCCCGTAGGTTTTTCTGTCGGGCAGCAGAGCTGACAGCTATATGATCATCGGGTAAGTATATTCAAAAATTTATTTTACTAATGAAAATAACATTTTTATATTACAGACTGTTTCTATCCTTCAAATGTTCTTTATTTAGACATTTTAGTGAATTATAAGATTTCTAGTGAACTATTCTGATACTGTGCCATGCAGATTTGAGATACACTCACACACAGAGCCTCAAATTCTTTAATTACTTCAGATCCCTCTTCTGCTGCTAAACCATTTCCACCAGCCTAGTCCCTCTTATTACGAGGCAGAAAACTGAGTTGGTAGTCTGGATCCTGATATTCTTCCACTTGTTAAGTAAGCTTTCTTAAGCAACCTCGTATTTCATATACGGCGTGGCATATCTTATGAGTCCCATTGAACTGAATGTTGCTGAAGAAGTTTCTGCTAATGATGATCATGTGCATCATATTTGAAATGGCAGTGCACATCGTTTGCTTCTAAGTTTGACCACTAGCTCATCCTGGGTTAACTGTAGCGGAAAAATGTAAGCTCTAGTATTTCTACTGACAAAACAAGTTCCTTATACATATGTGTAGGAGGCCCTGTACCCAGTTGTAAACCAATGGGAAGCCCCAGTAGTAATGTCTTGGTTCATCCTTCTGGAAGGGAAGATGAGGATGAAGAAAACTCTAAGGAAACCCTGAATGTGATGAAATGTCTATCTTTCAAACCTTCTTATTGCTGAAAAATTCTGATGCTGCTTATTCTTCCAAGTCTTTGGAGATGGCTGCTTTCAAAATTATAGACTTTAGTTTTCAAATTTTGTTGTGGATAGAATCAATATATTGTTGTCTGAAATACAATGCAAGGTTAGTATTTCAGGTTCTCATTTTGCCTTTAAGCCTTTTATATCTCAAAGATGTTTTGACCTGTATAAGACTAATCAGTTAATTGATCTTGTATATTTCAATGTAATTTCTTGATTTGAGCCCATCATTACTCCTAATAAGTGAAAATGTCTAAAGGCAATGTTTTCAAACTGGTTTACTAAAGAAATACTGTTAGTGGATAATAAAATAAGACGCATTCTTGGAAATACTTATATTTGCAGATTCTATATTAAGAGGTTATTGCTAGTCTTATAGAAGAGAAAGTTGTAGGATTTTAAATTAGTTTTGGATTATCTGACATGTTTAAATAAAACTGTTTAAGATGGAGCTCCCAATGCAATGTCAGCCTTTGTTTGTGTTATGATTAAGAGAAGAGAGCAGGTGTGCACGTCTTAAGGTGGGAAGAATCTTTGAGGCTCAAAAACATTAATTAATTTCTTCTCTTTTTTGGGGCCAGTTTTAGATGTAAAACAATAGTAGTTCCTCAAATAAAAACCAGGACTCAGATTGGTGCTTTGAGTCTTTTTCTAGGAATAATCTGTGGTCCAATATCTTTAATATCCTCAGAATTGTTGTTTAGGAGTTCCTCTCTTGCCAGTGGTAGAACATCAGGATTCCACTCAAACAGACATGCTGGAAGGGTTGCCAACCGGACTCAAAGATTTTATTGGAGAATGGTATTACAGTCTTTCCTGGAAAATTCCAGTAGGAGGAAGGCTTTCCTACTTCCCTTATTTTTTATGTACATTTTATTTTGTACATATACAGTACTGTATATAGTTGGCCTTCCTGTTTTGTAGGAAAGCCTAAAAATAGCTAAAATTAGTGAATACTTAGTGCTTTAGGGTGGGTCAACTCACAAAACCCCCCTGGAACACAGAATACAATACAGCCTAGGTGCAGTTGACCAACACACCAGTTAACCTACTGTATGCACCACAGTATATTGTTTGCATGAGTTTTAGATCATGGTATTGTAGTTCATACTACTTTTCAAAGGTAATTGTACATTATTACCACAGCTTCACCACAAGGTAAGACGACTCATAACTCGGAAGTCGCTGCCACTCCAATATTGCAAACAAAACAAGTTATGGACAGTGTTGCCACACGTACGATAATTATCATACATGTACAATGAATATTGTACGATAAATCAGCCTTGGTACGATGTACGATAGCATTTTTCATTATCGTACAGTTTGTACGATAATTTTAAGGTTCCTTAGTGACAGCCAAATGTACCTAGGAGTTAAAGTTATATAGGAAAAGAAAGCTCAACAGCAGGAGTTTTTTCAGAGGTGTAGAAGTTTCTTTGTAGTGGCATGCACAGAAATAAAGAAGAGGTATAATTCCAATGATGGTGTCCTGTTAAAGCTAAACTGTCTGTCCAAAAAATACTCTCTCATCAGAATTCAGAGAAGGAATCCTTTCCTTTTTCCCTCTTGCATCGAAGCTTCCTGTGATTTTACCCCCATATGAATGATCAACAAAACACTTGTTTGTATCCGATACTGTAAAGAAAAAAAAGTCACTAATTGTTGATGGTTGAAATACAATCAGAACTGAAAACAAAAGTACTGTACAAAAATGCCCTAATGAAGCACAATTATCTTTTTTAAAATTCGTGATGTTTAAGAACGAGATAATGTTTTATGTTTAAACTGATTGGTCAGCTGACGAAATTGAATGCCGTGTTTTAAGGCTTAACTTACTGTTTAGTATACATTAAAATACTGTAGATATACTATTAGTAGTTCACTTCAATGAACATATGAATATTTATCCTACCACAAGTAAGGAAATAAGATAACCAAAATGAACTTTTTAAGACATCATAAAGTTTTATGCAGTAAAATTAATGCTGCATGATGCAATCCTTACATCACTGCACCTTAAGGATTGCATTTATATAATGTGAAGTGTACGCTACACTTACAGTAGTGTATGTGAATGGTAGTGTAACAGTCCTTATCTAGAAACAACCTCTAAAAACACACACACACACACACACACACACACACACTCTCTCTCTCTCTCTCTCTCTCTCTCTCTCTCTCTCTCTCTCTCTCTCTCTCTCATATACATTAAATTTTAATATATCTTTTTAATTTATTTTCCTTTCATTGTTTTATATAATTATATTCTGCTTATTGTTTTCTTTTAATGATTAATGATACTTTTCTGTATAATAGATTAAAGCAATTTAGTTTATATAACTTGAAGGATGAAAACAAGACTAGTCCACATTTGGTAAAATATCTATGATAGTTTTTCTTTCATATTTCCTTTGTATTGTTTGTTTTTCATCCCTGTTATTCACACATTTTTATTGTTCATTATACCCTTTCTTATTTCCTTTTTTTCAGTATTTCCTATAATGTTTTGCATGTTAGTTCTTTATGATATTGAATAGAAATAACACAAAATATTATAGGAAATTCTGAAAGTTTACTTCATTAAACCAAGATATTCATCTCTTGTAGTCTTTGGACACACCCAGTATTTGTGACACCTTCCCTTGCAAGCTTTACATAAATTTTTTGCTTTATAAAGAGATCTTTTTCCTCTATCTCTCATATTTTATAACAGAAAAATTTCAGTTTAAAAAATAAATCTCTCTAAACATAGCGTAAGATAAGAACATGAAATGTGACCTTCTCTAACTTCCATTCCTCTTCCATTTGTGAAAAATTCACACCAGCTTGAGTGGAAAAAGGGGTGACAGCTCTGATTTATGAGCTAGCTTAAATATAGGAAAGGAAAATTAGTTTGAGTTTGTTAAAATCGAACACGATGCATATCATCAGAGTCCCTTTGTGTCAATAGGCTTTGGAGGAGGTGATATGATATATGATGATGATGATATCTTATCGTCACATAATGGCGCTTCTAAAAAGCTTTGTTTGAAAAAAATGCAAATTTCTTTATCAACAAATAAGGATGTTATTGATTATTCTAAATTCTATAAAGAATTCTAATTCTTATTTTTTCTTCTTTGAAGTAATATTTTTAATAGTAATTATTCAAACGTACAATATTTGAATAACAATAATCCAATTTCAAAAGCTTCTTTTTCATGTGCACTCACACACACATGCACACACTTTTTTATAACTGTAATGCAAATTTATATTTTTCATCAACATTTTATATTACATATCAAATATTACTTAATCATAATGTATGTATGAACTCTTTTAATAATCTTTATTATTAGAATTTCTATGTAAAGGGTTCATCACTAAATAGTTTGCATGTGTTAGCTACAGTATAAAGTTCTCGTGTATATTTGTTTTTCATAACTGCATTGTGCAGGGAGGGAAATGGCGCAAGAGGGTCGGGTGGAAAGGAACACAAACAAAATTTTTATTAAAGTCTTATGTTTCATTAGAATACAAACAGTTTGCTTGCTTTTACATACTTCATCCTTGACACTGTGCGACATACTTGTCCTTTAGTACTTAGGTTCCAAGTAGACTGGTGGGCAATATTCACTTACTTCATTCTGGTATATTAATTCTAAGTATGCAGAGGTGTGCTGCTACTAATTTAACAGTTTGTGGGTGGCAGGAGACAGACCACAACTACTCCCAGAAGGTTCAACACAGTAGAATGAGAGTAGCATTTCCCATTACATCATACTCTAGAATGAAGTATAAGCTAATTTCAAAAAAATTGTCTTATTGAGAAAGTCTTTAATGATTTTCTGATGAAATGTTTTAACTCTTTCAGTCTACCTCATTTTGAGCATTGTTCTCCTGTCTGGTCTTCAGGTGCTGACTCTCATCTTAATTTGTAGGACAAATTCTTGTGCTCTATTAATTTCATTTTGCTGATCTTAATATTATTCTGTGGCATCGTTGTTCAGTTATATTTTAGGCATCTTACATAAGCTTTTTCACAATTCGGACCATTCTTTGCATTTAGATCTTCCCAGACAGTACGTAGTACTACGTATGCAGTTAGTTTCAACAGTCTTGTCTTCACCATATGACTCAACACTACACAGTATTTTAGAAGTTTTATTTCAGCTGTGTCCACATTATGGAACTATCTTTGGTGGAATTTTAGAAGTTCAAACTTGCAATGAATGTTTTTAAGTTGAATGGGCCAACATAAGTCTTTCTTCATATTTTATATATGACATATCTTTCAATGTTACTGATCCTAAGATATTTTATATTCTTTATGCATTATTTCTCATATATTAACTAGGATTGTAGCTTAGCTAGTAATAATGATAAGAAGAAAAATTGATCTTCTACTGCAACCTTTTTTAGGATCGTTACTTTATTATAAGCAAGTTTTAATGCTGTTATCTTCATAACTACATTTATTTAAATTGTTTGACTTTTAAATATCTAAGTAATGGACTAGTAACCTCTGCCAACGAAGTTGCGAGGAGGTTATGTTTTTGCCCTTGTTTGTCTGTTTGTTGTGAATAACTTCCTGGCCACAATTTTACTCATAGTGAAACTTTCAGCGATTAATTGCTATGTTGAGACATGGAAGTCATTAACTTTTCAAGTTCTAGGTCAAAGGTCAAGGTCAAACAATAGGTCGACTGAATTAACCCTAACCATAACCCCAGGTTTGCACCTGGTTGTTACACAGATGTCAAATATGCTTACGGTCTAAATTGATTCTGGGAAAGGCAACCTGGTTTCGAGAAATAAGCTGCCGTGTTGGTGGCCTGCACCTAGAGTGCTTTTCTATTTAGGCAATGTTTTTTGCTTAAGGTCTTTTACTCAATTCATTTGACAATTACAAGTGTGTTTATGTTTGTTCTGTATGTAAATGATGTGCTAGATTATAATGATGGTATAGAAACAGGTTTTTAGGTTGTGTGGTCTTAAAGACCCAAATTATGTAGTAATTTCTATATAATTCATTATTTTAATGTATCATATGTTTGTTGTGTCATTACATTTGAGAAATGCTAGATATTTTTTATTTTGATAGAAGTATGATATGTAGATCTATATGAGAACGATACCACTTCAAATAGTTTTCGTTGCTCTTTTATTGCACAGCTTTAAAAAAACGGTAAAATTATTATTGCACTGTACTCATGACCTACATAGCAATGAGCTTTATGATTTTGTGGTATTTGGTCTCATATGTTATACATTTTTAGAATATATTAATTGCATGTCTGAATATGGTTAGCATAAAACACATGAAAATGCTTGGATATGATTGTCATGTCTTAAAACTAATAATCTGATATTAATATCTACAGAATGATATGCAACTAATCTTGTTATCCTTAGTCTTCCGTAAAAGGTGTTTTGGTTTGCTACTAACACAACTTTATTTTCCAGTTGGCACACCTGTGTCCTTATCCTGTGGCTCCATGACCTTGGCCTCAACAGGCGACCCACAATCCCCTGGGTCACCTACTCAGACTGAGACAGCTGACCTTCATGACTTCGATACACGTGACCTGGAGACCCCTAGTGTAACTCCTTCAAGGCAAGACACACTCTCCCCAGAGACATCAGTTACTTCCAGTCCTCAGCGTGGTCATGACCCTGAGTACCCTCATCATCCAGGTCAGCACCGCCACTACCAGAGGGATCCTTCCCTTGACACTAACTCTACATTTTCCTCACGACAACAACTTAACTCTAATCCTGCTCTCATGGAGGGTTCTATCAAAGATTATTCTTTCATTGATAATCGACTCTATCAGGACCAAGGGGATGATAGTGGTGATAATCTCTCTCATGATTCATATGAATTGATAGAACGGGAAGGAGGGAAATGGAGTGGTTCACAGTCTAGTTCGAGAGTTCCCAGTAGATCAGGGTCAAAATTGATATTAAATAATGAACTTGGTAGCACGGAGTGCTTAGAATGGGCTGAATTGAAAGGTGAAGAAGGTACTCGAATGCGAACAACAAGTTATACTGGTAGCCTTCCTCGAAGTCACGGTAGTACCTCTAAATCTCAAACTAATGGGTATACTGGTAGTCTTCCAAGGACTAGAAGCAGCAGTCAAGCAGGTAATCTGTCTCGTAGCCTGGCAGGAAGTCGAGCAAGTTCTAGAATAACCCTTGAACTTCCTCTCGACTCTCGCCAATCACAGGTAGATGATGAAGACCTTGCGAGTCCAGGCAGCCCCGAGTTTCATGAGAATAGTGTATGTGAAATTACCAGTGAGAAAGGTTATATTATGTCAACTCGTCACTTAGGAACCCTTACTATTACAGATGGTGCCTCAGTTTTTGGTCAGATGACACATCCTCGTCATGGTATGTTAGAACACCAAGATAGTCTCCCAGAAAGTACGAGTATTAGATCACGTTCCAGTAGTCGATCTATGGTGGGTAGAGATTCACATGAAAGTCTTCGGGATATTGGAGATACATCAGCAAGTATAAGTACAATGACAACTAGGTTATCAGCTAGCATGAGGGCAGCTAAAGAAATGGGTCATTATGTAGATTATGGCTCATCTCAGGAGAGTTTACACAAAATGAGCTCTTGTGAAAGTGATGGAGGGTCTTCCCTCTCCTCGCATACAAGATCATCCACTACTCCAAGGCCACTAGATTTACAACACGGAGCTTTTTTGCAGCATAGAAGAAGCACCTCAACTAGTCCACCAAGTATAACATCATATTCCTCCCAAGCTAGACCTAGATCCATGGACTTTACTTCACTCCATAAAAAACCAATGTATCATATGTACGGAGGAGCTGGACGGGGAAGTGATTCTGGTGGTAATACTGACAGTGACATTTGCTCACCACTAGAAATTCCTCATTCTATTCCCCCTCATCCAGAAGATGTAAGAGAAGAGGAGGAGGAAGATGATGATTTGACCCCATCGCAAGAACAAGTTCAATTTCTTCCTCCACCTCCTGATATGGATCTTATTACAAGAATTAAGGGTAGTAGCGATGAAGAGGAAGATGATCAAGGTGATCTACAGGATCTAGATTTAGAATCGGAACAAGAGGATCAGATCATCGTTGTCATTGAAGAGAAGGAACACCCTCATATATTTGATTTGGAAATTTTACCACCACCTCCTGAAGTTAAAGAAGAATCACCATCTAGTGGTGAAATGGATCTCACCGACACTTCTCGGGAAAGAAAAATAGATGAAAGTGATGCTTCGGAACGTACTGTTATAGAGAGATATAGGCTTCCTGATGAACGTCTTAATAAATTAGGTTCTAAAGACAGTCAAATGAGTATAGAAGAAATAGATGAATCGATACTTGATAGAAGACCATCACTGCCTGGAGAAAGACGGCAATCTACTCATGATATTGGAAGAAAATCTCCTTATCCAATAAATGCTGAGCGAAGACCTTCTGGTAACATGTCTCCATTACCTGTAGCAGATAGAGAACGTCGTTCTTCTCTTCACGAATCGGAGAGAAGATCTCCCTTTTTAGATAAGGAAAGAAGGTCATCAGTTCATGATGTAGGTAGACGATCTCCATATGACAGAGACAGAGACGATAGGGAAAGGAAGTCGTCATCGTCATCAGAACACAGAAGCTCGATATGCTCTGATCACCGTAGCTCAGTGTCTTCTGATATACGAGGGTCGGTTTCATCAGAAAGACGACCTTCGCTTTCAGATATAGGGAGAAGATCCTCAATATCAGTTGAACCTGGTCAGAGGTCACCATTCTTTGATGTTCCTGTCTTCGAATATGAACCTGAACGGGAATCAGAATCTGTAGAACCTGATACGTCTTCGTCTACCCTTGCATCGGCATCAGAAAAGAGTCCGACGGCATCTGATACTGAAAGGAAAACTAATTTCTTTGATGGCATAATACTTGATGATTCTTTAATTAGTATGGATGAATTTAATGAACCACTTATACCTCCAGAAGAGCCTGATAAACCGCTTTCTTCCATATCTGGGGCTCATGTTGTAGAAGTTGTAGAGGGAATGGGGGATCATAAAGTAATTGTAACTACAGAACCAGTGGATGAGGACAAAGATCTGGAAGATGTTTTTATACCAGACAAAATTTCTATTACGAAAGAAGAAAGTATACAGTCTGTGGAGAGTGAAGATACAGAAGAGCCCGATGAATGTCCAGGAGCTGTATGTTTTGTGCCAAAATCCGGAGTTGAGGTTCCTATGGGTGCTACTGTAGAAGCAGAAGAGGATTTAGACCAAGATTATTATGATGATGATGAAGACGATCATGCGCAGATGAGCGATCAGTCTCCTCAGTCTCCAGATATAGCTGATGAATACCCTGATGATTACCAAGAGCCTGAGTATTACCAGCCATTCACCCGTCAAATTGATGTTGGATATGCATTTCCATCTAGAACTTTATCCCGTATCAGTGAAAGAAGCACAACCTCTGAGCAAGAACATGAACAGGATCATATAGGTCTTCCTGAGCCAGAACCAGAGCCTGAACACACTGACAGTAAAATTTCCACCCCTACTGAAGAAAAGCAACCATCTATTCCATCTGAAGAGCAGCAAGGCGAATTACCTTCTGATTATTCTAATTCTACAAGTGATGATAATCATAGTGACAGAAGAGTAAGTTTAAATGCTGAAGAACCAGAAAGCGTCCCTCAATACGCTTCAAGGTTTTTCTTGAGAGATTTACCGGAATTTGTGCCAGGGGATGAGAGCGATGAATTTCCATCCCCACCAAGTTCTGCTTTTTTAGAGAATCCTCATACTGAATTAAGTCATATTGAAACTTACTATATGGAAATTAATCAGAGAGTAAATCTAAGTAGTGAAGGAATTTACGATAATATTCCAGTAAAGTTTGAAGGAATCCACGAAGTTTCTGAGTCGGAATCAGCTTCTGAAGAAAACCACACATTACAAGAACCCGAAAATAATTTAGAGATGTTGGAAGATATCCAGCAAGTTGAAGAGTTAGAAGAGGAACCGGGGACATCGGGGACTAAAGAGAAAGGAAGTGCCACCAAACCCAAGACTCCCACACGCTTAAGGAGAGAACCTTCTTCTCCCTCTCCTCCCCCTCCTCCTCCTCCTCCCAGACCGTTTATGAGGCCTCCTTCCCTTTCTAGAAGCCCAAGCCCTCCTTTAACTCCTCCTACACCTATTGCTAGAGAAATGCCTATTACTAAACCTGATGGGTCCGCAGCCATTGATTTAAGGCATCGTGTAGCTATAGATTTTGAAGTAAGAGGGACTCACCTCCATGAGAGTAGGGAGAACCTTTCTACTGCGGGTCTAACTGCTCAAACTGATAGTGGAGAATGGAATAGCTTTTAATACATTCTATTTTTCATTTTTCATTTTATAGATTTAATGTATTTGTTACAGGGATCTCACAGAATGTGTTGTTACTGTCTGTTATGATGTCTCACTCCCTTTATTTGCTCACATAAATTTTTTTATTGACACCATCATATTGAAACACTTGCACTAATTTTTTTTTGTGCTTACATAATTCTAGACTTAAGGATAAGGATACTTATGCAGACTCCAATTTGGTGCAGTCATCGGAAATTTTTTTATCTATTGTTTATGTGCTCTGAAGGAGAGCACGCTGGAATTTCTGTTATCATCATACTGATAGTTGATGTTCATGAGCAATATATTTCACATCATGCAAAACTTGGTTATCAATAGTATTTTGATGTTGGTATTTGTTCTACTGCTTCCTGTTACTGTTAAGATAATGAATCCCAAGAATTCATACTCTAAAACACCTATGTGTTATTGAAGCTCAATCATCAGTTTGTGAACTGTTGTCTTATTTTAAGCTTATGATTTAAAATAGGGAAATAAGTAGTACCACATGCACAACGATAATTTTTCATATTTATTAGACATAGAACTTTATCCTATTTTAAGGGATTTATTTTCATCTCTTTCATTAGCTACTATTATTTGAAAGAAAATAAAACAATCATATGGTTTGACGTTGCTACTCAAGTAGCAGTGTAAGATATTGCGTCAGTTGCTTCTATGTAACATTTCAGTCCTTTCTTTGTTTGGAGTGATAAAAGTGCTCAGATTGGGCTACTTGAGGTGTGAGTTCAAACTGCTGCAATATTATCTTTAAATTAAAGTATTCTGCGTTCTAAAGTATAACATGAAAGAAAATGTGTTCATTGCAGTTTGATACATACCCCATAAAATCACTTATATTAACACTGGTATTATAGTATCATTCTATGATATTTCTATACTTTTCGAGACACTTTCAGACTTTTTATTTTTTCAATACAGATTTTCTCATGTAATTTCAATGGGATGAAACTAAATTTTTTTAGTGGTAAAAAATCCTTCATGGAGAGTAAGGAATTTGGTTATGCATCATTTACCTTAAATATGAGAAATATGGTAACACAGGTTTGCACAATCTAACCCTTAAATAAATTGAGAGTATCAGGGGAATATTTAAGATGAGTGAGATGACTTCTTTTACAGCATGTCTGTTTCAGTACTTCATAAATTTTCAGTACCAGAACAGATTCCTATGTCATATGAGTGAGTCTTGGTATTTTATTCAAGGAAGGTTGAGATAGAACTCTGGTTTCAGCATTAAGTGTTGGAAGTTCAAGGAAGTTCATTAATCCTTGTATCCTTTTAGTCATAAATACGGTAAATGTGAATGAAAGGCGTTTGTTTTTTTAGTTACAGAAATATTTGTTTAACAGTATTCTATTTCTTATTGCTTTTGAATATAATCAAGGCAGTACAAAGCTCTTGAAGTCGTTCAACGCCAAGATGGTGTTTGATCATCTGTTTTGATAATGTAACAGAATCTTTCCGACAAAAACTGAAGGGGTTTTATTTTACTTTTAGTTTAATATAAACTGTTCATCTGTGTTCATTGTAAACAGGCCATTTTGCTAAGAGCTTTGTATTTCTAAAAGGTTCTCATAGCATTATCTTTTATTAGAATTTCAATTGCAATATTTTACTTTCATATTTGAGAGTGTCTTCCACTTCCATACAATAGGATTAGTTTCTAAAGTTGGCTTGCCAAATACTTTTTGCTGACTATTGGGGAAACTTGCCAGATATAGTTAATTTTTTGTATCTAAGAATATTGTCTTTTACATTTTACTAGTAGATGGGATCATTGATTTTTATTTTAGTTTAGAGTACAATGCTAGGAGTTTTCTGAATTCTTTTTATGGTGAAACAAGTGGCCTTTTGAGTTAAATTGATATCTAATATAAGTTATAGTTTTAATAATTTAAGCTAATATTTATAGATTAAAGATTAATTACTATATTTTACTAGTAGTAGATCCATAATTAATTTTGTCTTATTTGCTAATCGTAATAGATTGAGAGTAGAATTACTAAAAGAAAATGATGCATAAGCTATTTGAAGATTGACATTCCCTTTATATCTTCTTCTCAGGTAGTATATAAATTTTGGATTACTGTAATCACAACCTGGTTTACTAAATCTGGTCAGTAATAATAACAAATTCTTAAAAAGAGTCGGTCCCATGAAAATTATTTTTGTACAGTATATGAACTGTCTGGCTGAAATATTTAATGATATAATTGATGTGAACAATCATTGTTTACATAGCACTGTGTACACATTTCGTGCATAATAATTAAATGTTTGAAGTTATCCATGTCAAGTTTATTGTGAAAATCAGTATTTTTTCTATGAAACTCTCCTGATGTCCGTAATGCTTTTCTCTCAAAACCTGGTTTATGTTGACTATTATTCTAATAAGAAATTTCCTGTTTTCTTTCCTATCAATAGGCTTAGGCCTCCAGTACAGTACTGAGACAATCTGGGATTAATGGCAATAATCTTCTTGGCTTGAGTATGTCACAGATACTTTGCTTTCTTAGTTTACTCGTCACTCTCACGCTACAGGGTTGTCAATTTAACCTCTCCAGATTGTAGATTTTTTTTATTTAGGTTATTAGAAATCATAAGGGATGTCTCCTGAATTTCTTTGTAATGGCTGTGTAAATTGTTCAATTAAGTTATTTCTGTGTGATCATGATCCTCATTCTGTTTGTAAGAGTCATGCCAGGTGAATTATTGTGATATATATAAGCTTTGTTAGGAATGTGAATGGCTTTGTTCCTCTTATGGAGAGATGTGTTTTGATGTTAGCTGACCAGATTAAGAGTTTCAAATGTGAAAGGAAGCTAATGTTTAGTTCAAGGAAAAATTCAGAGAAGACTAGGGTATCTGATTACTGTGAGGTTATAATGTTAATGCCACTCAAGCTATTAACAAGTTTTCGGGGTTTGATAGTAATGAGCTTCATAAGCTAAAGTACATTCCTCTTTGGCTACATTATTCTTCAGGCAAAAGCAGAAATTTTGGCCGAGTTTTACCACGGGATCTGCCTAAAAATCTTCCTGGTGAGGAAAACGGCCTATAAACGCTGTACTACTGAAAACCATCAAAACATCCGCCAAAAATGTATGAGACGGAAAAGAGACAACATTTTGGTGTAACGCAAGCCAAAATTATTGCCATTAACTGCCAGAAACTCAACACTATACTAGAGGCTTATCTTTTGAAAGGGGAGAAAATGAGAAATTGTTTTTTTGAGTTAGGGTAAAGTCAATATAAACCAGGCTTCAAGAGAGAAACATGAATATCAGGTGAATATAGAAATAATCTATTTTATTAAAAATCTGTTTTTGTGAATTATCGATAAAGATATAATCAGACCACTTTGAATTCATGAAATTCACATCAAATTTACATAATTTTCAAGGGAAATTAAGGTACCTATGAATAACAAGAACTATTACAGAGAAATATGCATTATTACAGCAAAAGATTATAACCATCGTTATCCATGAGCTCTGACATATTTGTTTACCTTTACTAATCGTTTATTTAAATATTTTATGCTATTGATAATTAAAAACAAATTGGGAATGCTGGAATAATACTGTATTCCATTTTCTCTGGAGTTACTTGTGTGCCATATGAAGTGCTAAAGGTAAATCTTATATTAGTATTATTTGTGAATTGGTAAGGAGCTGGGAGCTGTTTCTTTTTTTTTCCTTTTTTTCCTTTTTTAGTTTCTTCACGTTTTGATGACTATTGTTCATTAATCCTCACTTGGAATTTTCTTAAAAGTTAATTAAGTGAAAATTGAATAGAGCACCTTATGAGAAAATGTGACAGTCATGTAATGATCAAGTCAAGATAAATGAAAAAGTATTGATGAAATAATTTTAAATAATTTTCCAGTATAGTATATCATACATATACTCAATATCTCAAGACCGAGTCATTTAAAGGTAATAATTTTATCAACTCTAGGTAATAGTGTTTATAGGCAGCAAAATATTTATTAACCCTATTACCCCCAAAGGACGTACTGGTACGTTTCACAAAACTCATCCCTTTACCCCCATGAACGTACTGGTACGTCCTTGCAAAAAACTGCTATTTACATTTTTTTTTCATATTTTTAAAATTTTTTAGAAAAACTTCAGGCATTTTCCAAGAGAATGAGACAAACCTGACCTCTCTATGATGAAAATTAAGGCTGTTAGAGCAATTTAAAAAAAATATACTGCAAAATGTGCTTGAAAAAAAAATAACCCGTGGGGGTTAAGGGTTGGAAAGTTCCAAATAGCCTGGGGGTAAAAGGGTTAACAGATGTGTATTTGATTTAAGTTGTCATCTGTGCCAATATTACACTACTTGACATTTTCCACACGTGCTCTTATATTTTATTTTCTTATTCAACTTGAAGTACATGTACTGTAGTTAGAAGTATTCATGCTAATTCTAAAGTACACTATCAAATATTATCATTATTCAAATATCACAAAAAGGCATAAGTGATCAAGTTTGCAGTTTTCTTTGTCCAGAAATTTGATTAAATTAATGTTTAGTTTTGAATACCAGCAATAAGAATTTTTTTACACAAGTAATTAACCTTCTTTTTCTATTGTGTGTTATTCTTTGTGTTTTGGTGTAGATTTTTGGTGTACGTGCTTTGTTTTACATTTCTTACTGAGAAAAATTCCCTGCGCCCTCTTCACAGGGATAAGCAGTGGATCAGAAGTAATATTTTATTTGGGGCTAAAGATAGTACTAAACTTGATGAATATCATTTAATGCTGTTTGTAATTTTAGTTTTTCCTTTTATATACTTTTTGAAGACCATGACAGATGAAAACTTAGAATTTTAATTATAGCAAAGTTTATCGTTTATCAAGTATTGGTGATTAGGTTCTAAGCAAGTTTGCTATTTTTTTAGAATTTATGCATCTAATTCCGTCTTTAGTACGAAAAAAAAAAATGAGAAGCACTTAAGAACATTAGCCTAGTTTTAATTTGATAAAACAGTACTTTAAACCCTCAAACATAGGTCCTAAGTATGTTGGGTTGCGTACATGCTTTAGTTTGAAGGTTACTAGCCAGTTGGTCATAATTGAGCATAAGCTAAGATTCTTGTCTGGTGCTCATATTGAGGCAAGCTTAGTGCGTTTGTGGATTGCCAGATGCTGACTAGCTGAAAGATTCCAGTGGTATTGGGAAGTGGAATAATTATGCCAATTCTTCTTTTAATTGTATATTGCTGGCTCCCATGAATGGTGGTGCTCAATAATATTCTGTAGCATTATTGCATTGAGGGATCTACATATAAAGTTCTATATACTGTACAGTACAGTATGTTTACTAATATTTCAGTCTTTGTTAATGGATTTTATTTTTAGTGTTTTTACATAGTAGGTTATGCCATAGGAGTATACCTGAGCATATGCTTACATAAACAATTTAAGACTTTTAAGCACGGATATTTGTTTTATATTGAAGTGTTGTCCCTGTATGTATGCGTGCTCATTGCATGTAAAGCTCTCGAATATCTAGGAAACCTTTCTTGAGACTTTAGGAGTTATGTTAAGGTTAGCAACCAGAGGGGTAGGATCAAAATTACAACCTTTAAGTAAGGAGTCACTGAACTTCTGATATTTAAAAAATAAAGCTGGAGATATCAGGAGCTTTTGAAGCTCATCATTATCAAAACTTTGTTGGCTAAATAAATGAGCTAACAGTGCTAGCTTGTCATTTTTGTCATCGTTCCCACTACTGTATAATCAAAGTAGCATAGTCTTCCTTGGATTTCCCCCTGAACTGAAAGCAAGTGTCCTTTTTGGCTTTGAACTTTTAACTAGATTGGCAATCATTGAAACATGAATTTCCATGAGAGGCACCATAAGGCCAACACACCCCTCACATGGTTATCTAAATCACAACACAGTTGACATGACTCAAAGAGAATGTGGTTCATGAACAATCCACTTATAAAATGTGGTAGCGTCTCAGTACTGGGCTTCTTACCATTTACCTTTACAATGTTTCGTAAAAAAGACATCTTTATTAAAGCGAAAGAAACAGGGAACATTTTGAGAATTTAAAAAGAATTTATCGGTAAATGACAATTAATCAAAGCTTCTAGAGGAGAAGCATTATTAATGTCTGGCAAGTATAGAAATAACTAATCTTATGGTGATATGGATTCACCTATTGGGTGCCCATGGTAGGAAATGGGGAAATATTGTCATAGTAGATTAGCTTGACATTTGAGTATTTAGCAGCCTGCAGGTGCCTTTCTTTAATTTAAAAAGTTAGTTTTTTTTTTTAGTTATTCATGCTGTCAAACAATTTACTTCAGTCGTCTGCATTGTGTGTGCTACTTGATCATAGTAGCCCAGTAGTAGGGATATAGCAATGATAGTAAAGACTTATGGGTGCATTTCAAGTAAAAAAGTCTGTTAGTTTTTGTTTACACTTCCATCGACTCTATAGGTTTTATTAGTCTTTTTGTGTGTTTTCATAGAGTAGGCTATAAGATAGGTTTAGGGTTTGGGGCACTTTGAACACCTCCCTTTGGCTCTATTATAGCATATCCCAGAGGGTTTATCACTTATTTATTTTCAAGTTTCTTATTGTTAGTACTTTTGTATCGGTTATTCATGAAAAATTCTCAAAACATTTAAAAGATGACAAATTTTTACCTCGTTCAAAGATCCAAAACGCAGTTTAATAAATATCAAAAGTATTTGAAGAAAACTTTTTCCAGAATTTTCTATTATGAAATTTCAATCTTTTGATAATGATAAAAGATTAGAAATAAGTATCAAGGGCATAAACTGTTTTCTCAACAGCATCTAAGTTTTAACAGTTTTCCAGGGTATAAAGGTCTTTGTTTCACAAATGTAATATTTCTCTTATGAGAGTTTACTTTGTTTTTTAATGGCAGAATAGTATTTTGACGTATTTCCTTTAAAGCCATCTAATTATTTTCATATTTACCTCTTGTTTCTCTCTGTATTTTAAGAGTTGAAATTTCTACAGGATTCATATAGACCCTTCTTAGTACAAGGCCTCTACGCATTATATTGTATCGTTGTTAGGTTTACCTCATTTGTTTGTTTATAATTGTTTAATTCTTGTAGAAAGACTAAAAAAGAATATGTTATATTTGCTTTCCAGTCTTTCAAGTATTGATATTTAGAGGAGTTTAAGACTTCCTTCCAGAGTCTGTTAATTAATAATTGGTTAATAAAAATCGTTAATGTTAGAACCGCATTGCTCTCCTTTCAAGTTTATTAGTTTCTTGATGTAAATATAGGTTAGTAATAGTGTATTGGTACTAGATTTAGATAAATGCAGAACATTATAGTGTATTTGGAATTATATCCTGTAGCTTTATGTTTTTGTATAGCCCTCAGAATTATTAAATGTCTTTGCTGACAGCAAATTTTGAGTCATGTTGGAAGAGGTTTTTTTTCTTAATTTGGGGGAAAATTGGCTGGTCTCATTCTTGATTATTTAAGGAATTAAAAAGTAAAATGCTTATCTCGTATGAGATTAAAACCTAAAGCAGTGTAGTCTAATAATTGCAGTAACCCAAAATTAAAACTGTAATTTTATCAACTTTTCTTTTTATTCAAGGGATAACTTTTTATTATGCTCACAAATAGCGTGCTTTTCTATTGGTATACAACGTTTGTTTTGTCTGAGAGTACGTGTAGGTTTGCGTGAGGTGATAGATATGTTTTTAGCATATAAAAGGGTACTTATAATCTCAAGTATGACATGCACAAGTTTAGTGGTTTTTTTTTTTTTTTTATACATTCACAATTAATTTAGCCTTGTAATTGACCATCTTAATGAAACCAGCAAATTAAAATTGAATTCTTTGTATTGTTATTTCAATAAAGATTAATTTTTTTGAGCAAAGTAAAATATTAGAAGTACTGTACAGTATGTATAAGAAGGACAATAACTTTTTTAATTTTTATCCCTTCAGCGGTTGATAACTTCACCTTGAATGTGTTTCATCTCTTTTCAATCCTTCAGCCAAGAATCTTACATATTACTTAAAATTAACTTTTGTGTTATGACGAATAAAGATGATTTTTCATCGTCCATTGTAGAACAATCTCTATCATTACTGTTTTTTTTTTTTTTTTTTTTTTTTTACAATTACAGTAATATTAAATGAGCCTACTGTCCAAAAAATCTCCTTATTGTAAATCTTCCTTTCCATCAGACAGTGCATGAATTCATATATATGTATATCTGTATTATACAAAAACCCCAAGGGGTTATCACTTACAGAATACTTTATGTGGCACACTGTAGAAAGCACTAAAGGTTCTTTATAGCATCCTTTTGGCCCTAGTTGCTTTGCGCCCTGCCTTTCTTTTTTTTTATTTTCCCAACGTCTATAAATCTTTTCTCTTCAACTTCCTTCAAATTACGTTTCCCTTCAGTTGAGTGCTATGAGAGTCTAGGAATATGAATCAATTATTAGTTAAATTACATCAATCTATATTAATGACAGGAAAAATTATATATAAAATAGACAAGTGTACGTAAATCCAGAAGTTATGAATTTACTGAATTGCTACTTGGAAGTATTTAGAACACTTGTTGAATTTTGAAATATTCATGAAATTTTAATGTTGATCTTATCAAGATTTTTTTTACTAATTGACATTCAGAAAAGTCTGCAAACCTTGAAATTCTGACACTGGAAGAGTTTAAGATCTTATTTATATTTTCTTACATGGAGACAAATAGGTTCACAATATGTAATATGTTTTTGTGTATAGGAATAGATCCTCAATGAGTAGTATATGCTAAAATTTGCACTTGAAACAGGTATGGGAAATTATATTTAGATTATCTAAACCATATTATTTGAGCTAACATACTATTGAATTTTGATTACTGTCTTGACGTTGTATAAATTAGTCTGTGCAGAATTGTAGAAAAATCTGTTTGGAGAAATATTAGTGTTAGTTAAATCAAAACATGTCATATAATTACTCTTTTCTGAGCTTGAAAATCTTAGTTTTTGTAATTGAGGTTGCTGATTTTTTAACCATTTAGATTATGCCAGTTACAACATATGATCATTACAAATGATTGGACTAAAATATGCAAACACGTCTGACCAACGCAAGTGCTAAGGAGGAATGTAGAGGGTGGGGAGATGTAGGGGTAGAGAGGGGGGATGTTGATGAAGGAGAGGTCTAATTGGTGAGGGATCTATGGTCGTGGTTCAATCACGCCCCAGTTTTCTATACCGACACAATGAGTGAGCGAGCTAGGTTTATTCCTGGCATTCCATGCATCTCTTTTTTTTTTTTTTTTCTCGGGTATATTCAGCAATATCTATGCCTTAGAAATGGTGCTAGTGGAGCATTTCACGGAGCGACACAGGTCGAGCCCAGAAATAGATTTTTCCTTCGTCAAAATCCCTTTTCTGTCTCCCCTTATAGACTATATACCAGACAGGTGTAAGGTGAAATGCAGTATTGACTTAGATTCATGTACTAATAGCAAACAGCTATGAGCATTGGATAGGAATATTAGCTAGTTTAACTGCCATTGGTTAGCTGTAAACATTATGTTTTCAGAACTTATACTTACTTTGTTAAATGCATCATTACGTATTTGTTTTTTTGTTTGTGAAAGATGATGGGGAGCAGCAGGAATTAATGTGTTTTTGATACATCATTTTATTCTTTTTCTATTAATTTTTCCATCCTTTGTGTTTTTCCCGTTGTTTTCATGGTTAATATTGTAATAGATTCTGCCAAATTTATTTCCTTTCATTTATGTATTTTTAGTTATCAACAGGAAAAATACTTTCATTGTTAGTATAGTTCATATCAATAGGCTGTTAGATAGATGATTATCCTGATAGATGATTAACCTGTTATTACCAAAAGCTTTGGCTTTTAAGAGTGAATTTAATGGTGCATACATCAGGTTAACAGAAACTTTACTTGCTCATTACAACCCTATTTATTATAAACTACCTTATTTGTGTGTAGAAATATGTCAGTCATACCAACTTTTATTAAGAAAAAGGCACTTTAAGCTCCATTTTCCATCTACATGGCTGATTCCTCCACTTTTGCTGCTGACTACTTGAGCCATAGCAACTAATTTTCCAGAGCCAGTAGCATAGGTCATGATCAACAACAGTGTCAGTAATGTTTAGCCAGTTATGGTCTGCTTTTCATTACCATCAATATCCTGTTGCATCTTCACCCCTGCCTATGACTTGAATGGTATCAAAATCCTCTCCAACTTACACAGCGAGTCCGACACAGGTGAAGGTTTCTACTGTTAATTTTCCATAGCTGAGGAGATTTTAGTGTTTGAGTTACATTTCCTTTACCAAACAGATTAAGTCTAGTTTTACGGATACAAAGTGTGATGGTCATTATAGAAATTTACCATTCTATAAAGGAAAATTCTAAAGGCCTTTGTTCGGGAAGTAACTAAAGGACTTTATTTTGAGGTAAACCCCTGTACAGGGATGTTCTGGAACAAAAGATCTCAGAGTTGATCCCAAAATTTATAGGCCTTTTTCTTCAAAGATTTTGCATTCAACCATTGATCATTTATCTGCTTTCATCAGATTCTAAATAGGCCTCTTCCTGTGTTTTACTTTGCTGGGGTGTAGATTTTTCTCATCTTGACCAGTTATTTCTTATGTCATTGATGACACAATGTAGCTGGGAGGAAAGTTTGAACAAACTCCTCACAAGCTTTAATGTTAGGGTTCAATTTTCTATTTGATGATGGAGATTACATTCCTAATGGCTTTGGCAACCCTGACGTACTTAATGAGCTTTACGACTTACAGTCCTAACTGTTTTATCACATATGGAGAAATGGTCATGGTTTGATTTATTGTTTGCCCCAGAGTCTTTGTAGAAGCGTGTTATGTGTGACCAAAGCTCTTGATACTTCTTTTCAGGATTTTGGCATTACCATCTATATCTTGAGAATTTATTTTTGATTATGTGTAGGCCATAGTGCTTTCCTTTTTTCTGAAAGAAGTCATTCCCTTTCTTTTTAAGGCTGTTTCTGATCAATGTGGTAATGAAATACGGTGGTATTCTGGCTCAAATGGTCTTTCTTTGGCATCAATATTGAATTTTTAAGTCATAGATAGCAGGGAGTATGTGTTCCTCAGGGTATTGTTATAAGTCCATTAGTTTTCATACTGTATATTTATATGTGGCCTGGCAGCTTACAAAACAACAGAATTTTAATGATGAAATTTCATATTTCTGAACTTGTATGATGTTCATATTGCAGTTTCTCTGTTGTCACAGTTTAATTTGGATGTACTCTAGATCAAGATGTTTTCCCCAGAATTTGTTAGCAATTATGGTGTGGACTGTCCAAGGGAATTGTTTCTGGGAGACCATGATTCAGATTCTCTTTGTGTATTGTGTGGTAATACTGTGATTTAAATACAGTAACCATTGTGAGGAGTATGCCTGTGTCATGGGTCCTAGCATGAAAAACTGTTTCAATGGTAGCCCATGAAGTTAAAAGATCAAAGCACAAGTGAAATCTTGCCTTTAGTTCTGGGGGAAATCAAGGGAAGAATAAGGCAGTAGATTATAGCGGTGATGATGATGAGAATATGCCACCACCTTTGGGGTATTCACATTTTCAGTCAATTTTAAATACAGTAGTGATGAGCTTCAAACACTCTTGACATTCCATACTGCTTTTGTTAAATTTCAGATGTCCAATGAGTCCTTTCTTAAAAGCAGTAATTCTGATCCTACCCTCCCAGTTGCCAATCTAACCTAAAATCTCAAGTTCTGTTTAGTGTAAATAGTGTTTCTTTTAGTAAGGGTTCTGAAAGTTTGTTGTGCAGTACAGGTTCAAAAGAGTCTCACAGATCCTCAAATTCTTTAGTTGCTTTAGACCCTTCTGTTGCTAAAGTCTGGCATTCTTGTAGTCCTAGTCGGTCTTAGACAACTAGATTGTGAGGTGGAAGACTAAGCTGGTAGTCTGCATCCTAATATCACTCCACTTGGTAAAGTAAGTGCTCCTAAACAATCTTGTATTATATATGTGGGTGGCGTTTCATATTGTACGATTCCCTTGAATCTTGATGGGGTTTATGAAGTTTTAAGTAAAGTTTATCGTTCGAATGATAGTGTGTTCCTTTCACTTGCAAGCTCAGCCACTATCACATCACAGGTTATCTCTATAAAAAGTAAATGTAGGCGCTAGTGCATTTTCTGCCAAGACGAGTCCTTTGCACATATGCACAGCAACCCTCGTATCCAGTTGTAAACAAACCAGGAAATTAGCTTATTTGCTTTCTGTTCAACCGGCTGTACAGTTGCAACAGGGGATTCTTAGGCCCTAAAAGCTCAGGGGGATGGAAGCAAGTTCTAAATGTCTCAACCCGGGGGCACACACATTTTTCGATCATAAAAAGATTGGATGTATTCGAAGAAAACACAGATACAGACCTTAAAAGTGAGAAATTTTCTCCTTTTCAAACCTTATGTAACATATTGCCAAGAAATTTCCCGTAAGTTGATTTAGATAAGTTTGGAAGATTTTTATTCTTCCAATTCTGCTTAAATAGCTACTTCCAAGACTCTTTATACTCATCAGTTCTCTAACTTGATGGCAGATAAAATCTATAGATTGTCATCTCAGATTCCAAAAAGACTAGCATTTCTGGTTCCTGTTTAGTCCTTAAGCTACTACAGTGCTCTTAACATGCTAACTTGTATAAGGCTCATTTTGTTTTAGATTTCTATTTGATATTCTGTCTTGACCTTTATTGTGCCTCGTAAACAAAAATCTTTAAATTCAGGTTTTAGAAGTTGCAGGGGAGGTTCATCGAAAACAAGCTTGTTCCATATGCAGATGATGCTACTCTCTTTACATTAATTCCATTCGCCTAAATATAGACCTATGGTTTCTCAATCTCTTAATAGAGATCTAGCTAAAATTAGTGCTTGGGGTATATTTTAGAGCATGAAGTTAAACCCTTAACAAAACTCACGGTGGTAGGTAAGTCAGGACAAGCACTCCTCAACATGCAGATCTTTGCGTTATGTTTCTCTAACTATACACAGCTCAGTCTAAATTCAATGTGTGATTCTTGATTGCAAATTGAGTTTTGAGAAACACTTTTGCTCTGTTTTTCTTCAATTGTACAAAAAACTGGCTCTTTGGGGAAGTCTTGTTAGGTTTTTGGTGATCAATATTTGCTGAAGAAATGTTTTAATCCTTTCATTCTAAATTGCTATGATTATTGTTTTTCTATCTGGTCTTTAATTGCTGACTCATCTAAATTTGTTGGACAGAAACCTATGGTCTATTAAATTTTGTATTCCTGATCTTGATATTATTATTCAGTTAGTTTTTTATGCATTTTGCATAATTCTAACCATCCTTTGCATTCAAATCTCCCCAGACTCTACATAATATTGGTTATGCAGTTAATTCTAAAAGTTTTTCTCCATCCTAAGGGTCAATACTACTTAGTAGAGTATTCTAGAAGTTTTATTCCAGCTATTTATCAGGTTGTTGAATGATGTTCCCAATCTGGTGTTTGAAACTATGGAACTTTAGAAGTTAAAACTTGCCGAGAATGGATTTATGTTGGACAATTTAACACAAGTTTCTTTTCATACTTTATGAGTAACATCTATTTTAAAGTTGTTACAGTACTTATCTGATATTTTTCAATATTAAACTTACCCGATAATCATGTAGCTGTCAACTCCGTTGCCCGACAGAATTCTATGGAGGGATACGCCAGCTATCACAATACTAGAAGGGGGTGTATTTACCAGCGCCACCTGTGGCCAGGTACTCAAGTACTTCTTGTTGACACCTCCTCAATTATTCCTCTGTCGTGCTTCCGGCAAGACGTTCTGGGATACGCTTATGTTCTTGGAGTATTTTCACGACTTTGGTGAAGTATTTCTCTTTGATTTCGGCTGTCGCTTTACTGGAAACTTCTATATTAGCTTAGTTAGCTTTTGGAATTAATTTGATTAATTTTGGTGACGAGAGAGTATGAACTCTCGTTCACTTTTCAATGGCCTACCCTTCCCTTAGACGGAAGTGTTGGTGTCTAAGAGAGTATAGACTCTCTTTCTTAATTTTGCTTAACAAAAGTTATAGATTTATTTTATATCTCTCCGCCTCTTATAGGCCTCTTCGATTAACTTCCTTTTATTATAAACTCATTAAAATTAATTTTTATATTTGTTTATATTCGACCTTCCTAATAGTAGGCGGTCTTTTACCGAAGTTAATAAACTTTGAGCCCGTCATTTCGGTTTTACCTGTTAACATATTATGCTATTTCCGCCACAGAGTTTGAAAGATTTTCTTTGACAGTCTCGTACTGTTTTCAAAGCTGATCTAACGTTTTGTTTTGTCTCTGCAGTTGTTGACGTTCAGAACGTACAACTTGCACTCTATCGTTACGATAGAGAAAGAATGTTCACGGTTTCACGTTGCAGTAAGAGTAACCGTGTCTAGCGTTTTGTTTATTCTTTCTTAACTTAATGGTTTTGATCCTAATAAAGGAACTTTTCAGTTTTTTTCCTTTAACAATAATATGTTTTAACGATATATATGATTGGGCTCTTCTCTCAGGTTCTAAGTCAAGAGAGAGAGAGAGAGAGAGAGAGAGAGAGAGAGAGATAGAGATAGAGACGGAGGGAGAAAGAGGATAAACGTTTCATTCAAGCCTGCCAGGCGTACGAGTAACGTCGTTATCGTTTTTTGCTCTTCTCCCTAGTCTCTTTAGGGGCAGAAACTAAACGTTTCTAGAGTGATCTAGTGTTTAGTCTCTTTCCAACCACTGAATTATCTTTCATTAGATTTTTCTGTTACATTGTAATTCTGTTTTCGCAATTACTAACTTTGAGAAAGGATAGAATTGCGTATTTCAGGTACAAACCACTTAAAGTTTCGAGTTCAGTGAAATAAGTGCAAACAGAAATCAAAGTGATAAGTGATTAGTGCGTGAGGGTACTTTTGTGCGCGCCAGTCGTCCTCCCAGTCCGGGACCTCTTGCAAGCTCCCAAGCCCAGGGGAGAAGCAATGTCGAAGGGCATAAGGGTTCAGCAGGCCTTGATCGGCGCACAGAAGTATTCTCGGTGGTTGTGGGCGTGTCTTACCGAGACCGTCACTCCCACCCGCAGACGATTGAGCCCTTATTTTACTCGTCTGCAGAAGAGATTAGGGGAGAAAATAAAGGCAGAGTAACGCTGGTCTCAGGTCTCAAGACTTCTTAAACGTTAAGTCCAGACCTATGCCAGACGTACGAAGTTAAAGTTCACAACCCGAATGCAGTCATTGGGTTAGCTCTGACTCTCCTCAGTCATCAGTTGATTACACTCCGCCTAAGAGGAGTAAGGTTCTGCCACAACAGATCTCTGCTGTTAAGGCTTTACCTCAGCAGAACTTAGTGTCTGCCGACCCCAAGTTAACTCTACTGCAGTCCACAACTTTCGGTCTTGATGCGTGAGTGTCGGGCTGAGAGTGTTGCACCTCCTCCTCCGCCTACACTCCCTCCACCTGTTCTCGCTCCGCCTGTGCTCGCCCAGCCTGCACCTGCTCCGCCTGTGCTCGCCCAGCCTGCACCTGCTCCGCCTGGTCGCAGCACCATCTGCCAGGCGTACGATGTTGTGAACTCTACTACAGTCCATGCAAGCACAGCTTTCGGACTTGATGAGTGAGTGTCGGGCTGAGAGTGTTGCTCCTCCGCCTCCGCCTACACTCCCTCCTCCTACACTCGCTCCGCCTGATCACAGTACCATCTGCCAGGCGTACGATGTTGTGGACTCTACTACAGTCCATGCAAGCACAGCTTTCGGACTTGATGAGTGAGTGTCGGGCTGAGAGTGTTGCTTCGGGCTGAGAGTGTTGCTTCGGGCTGAGAGTGTTGCTCCTCCGCCTCCGCCTACACTCCCTCCCCCTACACTCGCTCCGCCTGATCGCAGTACCACCTGCCAGCAGTTCCACCTGCCAGGCGTACGATGTTGAGACACGTGCTGAGTTTGCTGTTCCCTGTGGTGTTCAGCCTCCGCCTTTCTTAAGGCAACCTTTACATTGGGATCAGGAGGATTATACCTCTCTTCCTCCGCCTCCACTTGCTGCTCCACCAGTGATGCAACACTCGGTTGAGGTACAACAACCTCTCCCGTCCATGAGTCAGTTTCCTCAGCTCTTGCTGCAGCGAGCTCAACCCTCCATAAGGCAAGCACCACAACACCTTAGCCTTGCGCCTCAGGAGCCTCAGCTTGCGAGACATTTACCTTGTTCTGCGCAGCCTCTTCCTCATCGCGCTCCGCTCACACCACAGGAACTGGAACTTGCTACTCCGCTTCCGCCAACCGCTCAGCAAGCGCAACCCTTGGGTTCAACCACTCATGCTAGGAGTCAGCCTCCTCCACCCATGCGCCTTCCTTCTGCTTGTCTTTTATTCAGCCTTTGCAGACTGAGCCTCAGGTGTTCCCTCATCGGATTCTTGAAGAGGAAACCACACTATTGTTGTTCCAGCTCGTTCTAACTCTGCTGTTCAGCATACCATGGTTTAAACCCCATGCAAGCATGCATAAAGCACTCTAGCACTGGTCATGGAATTTCTGAGAAATGTTAAACGCCATGCACACGCTCTGCTTTCCTTTCAGCAGGCTCTGCTTACAGCAGGCTCTGCTTACTACATGCTCAGCATTCAGCATGCTCTGCATTCAGCATGCTCTGCATACAACATGCTCTGCATACAGCATGCTCTGCATTCAGCATGCTCTGCATACAACATGCTCTACATACAGCATGCTCTGCATACAGCATACTCTGCATACATCATGCTCTGCATACCTTACCGCATGCTTCTCAACACATCTTGGGTTGTTGCCAACTCACTAGACTGTCAAGCAGTTTCATAACGTTGCCTTCTAGTCTGCTGCTTTGCACCAGTGAACCCTCACTCAGAGAACTTAGCTTTTCTAGGATAAGGTCCCTGTAGATGAGAAAGTTCTTTTCTCCCTCCTTCTGATATTCCCTTGAGGACTCTGTCATTTGGAGGGAGCCTTTAGCTGCATAACCTCTTATGGACTTTTATTTAAGCATAACATGCTTACTGGGAAGGTAATGGTTACACTTCAGCCGCTAATCACGTCTGTTACCACACCTGCTCCCATAGACCTTGAGCTGTGTTGCATGACATGCAGTCCAAGCTTAGTCCTTGTTAGAGGATTTTTTGTTTACGGAGTCAATGTGTCACGGGGAAGACGTTCAACAACCAACAGAAGGGACTTGTTGTGACGCAGTGCGGCAACCTCAGCAACCCGTTAAGGAGTTGTCTGTACGACCCAGACAGTCTAGACAGATTCGGGTTGTCACTGTACTTCCTCGCTTGCCCATGATTGACAGTTTACAGACTGTGCAGCAGTATCATGATCTTGTGTCCGGCTCCGTCAGACGACTGGCTTTTAAGAGCTCCCTCAAGTCGTCGCTGTCTGGAGTTTTTCAAATGGACTATGGATCTGACCAAGGAACTGGGCCTCCTGGTCAATTTTGAGGAGTCTCAGCTCGTTCCATCCCAGACCATTGTCTCCTTGGGTATGGATCTTCAGAGTCGAGCTTTTCAGACTTGTCCGTCGGCCCCAAGGATCTTCCAAGCCCTAGAATGCATCCAGAGCATGCTGAGAAGGAACCGATGCTTAGTCAGGCAGTGGATGAGTCTAACAGGGACACTTTCATCGCTGGCCCTGTTCATCGAGTTAGGGAGACTCCACCTCCGCCCCCTTCAGTATCATCTAGCTGCTCACTGGATAAAGGACATGACGCTAGAGACGGGCTCAGTTCCTGTTTCCGAAGAGATGAGGTCTACTCTAACATGGTGGAAGAACAGCATTCTTCTCAAGGAAGGTCTATCTTTGGCTGTTCAGACCTCCGACCACCGTCTCTTCTCGGACGCATCGGACACGGGCTGGGGTGCGACACTGGAGGGACAGGAATGCTCGGGAACATGGAATCAGGAGCAAAGGACACTTCACATCTATTGCAAGGAGTTGTTGGCAGTTCATTTGGCCTTGATAAACTTCAAGTCCCTCCAGCTTAACAAGGTGGTGGAGGTGAACTCCGACTACACCACAGCCTTGGCTTACATCTCCAAGCAGGGAGGGACTCATTCGAGGAAGTTGTTCGAGATCGCAAGGGACCTCCTCATTTGGTCAAAAGATCGAAAGCTCACGCTGGTAACGAGGCTCATTCAGGGCGATATGAATGTCATGGCAGATCGCCTCAGCCGGAAGGGTCAGGTCTTCCCCACAGAGTGGACCCTTCACAAGAATGTTTGCAGCAGACTTTGGGCCCTGTGGGGTCAGCCAACCATAGATCTATTCGCTACCTCGATGACCAAGAGGCTCCTCTTGTATTGTTCTCCGATTCCAGACCCAGCAGCAGTTCGCGTGGATGCCTTTCTGCTGGATTGGTCCCATCTCAACCTGTAAGCATTCCCGCCGTTCAAGATTGTCAACAGGGTACTTCAGAAGTTCGCCTCTCACAAAGGGACACGGCTGACGTTGGTTGCTCCCCTCTGGCCCGCGAGAGAATGGTTCACTGAGGTACTGCAATGGCTGGTCGACGTTCCCAGGACTCTTCCTCCTAGAGTGGACCTTCTGCGTCAACCTCACGTAAAGAAGGTACACCCAACCTCCACGCTCTTCGTCTGACTGCCTTCAGACTATCGAAAGACTCTCAAGAGCTAGAGGCTTTTCGAAGGAGGCAGCCAGAGCGATTGCCAGAGCAAGGACGACATCCACTCTCAGAGTCTATCAGTCTTAATGGGAAGTCTTCCGAAGCTGGTGCAAGGCCAATGCAGTTTTCCTCAACCAGTACCAATGTAACCCAGATTGCTGACTTCCTGTTACATCTAAGGAACGTAAGATCCCTATCAGCTCCTACGATCAAGGGTTACAGAAGTTTGTTGGCAGCGGTTTTCCGCCACAGAGGCTTGGATCTTTCCTCCAACAAAGATCTACAGGACCTCCTTAGGTCTTTTGAGACCTCAAAGGAACGTCGGTTGTCCACTCCAGGCTGGAATCTAGACGTAGTCCTAAGGTTCCTAATGTCATCAGGATTTGAACCGCTCCAATCAGCCTCTTTTAAGGACCTCACATTAAAAACTCTTTTCCTCGTGTGCTTAGCAACAGGTAAAAGAGTAAGTGAGATCCACGCCTTCAGCAGGAACATAGGTTTCACATCTGAAACGGCTACATGTTCCTTGCAGCTCGGTTTTTTGGCTAAAAACGAGCTTCCTTCCCGTCCTTGGCCTAAGTCGTTCGAGATCCCAAGCCTGTCCAACATGGTGGGGAACGAACTGGAGAGAGTACTTTGCCCAGTTAGAGCTCTTAAGTACTATCTAAGAAGGTCAAAACCATTACGAGGACAATCAGAAGCCTTATGGTGTGCTATCAAGAAGCCTTCTCTACCAATGTCTAAGAACTCAGTTTCTTACTACATCAGGCTTCTGATTAGAGAAGCAAATTCTCATCTGAAGGAAGAAGACCTTGCTTTGCTGAAGGTAAGGACACATGAAGTGAGAGCTGTGGCTACTTCAGTGGCCTTCAAACAGAACCGTTCTCTGCAGAGTGTTATGGATGCAACCTATTGGAGAAACAAGTCAGTGTTCGCATCATTCTATCTCAAAGATGTCCAGTCTCTTTACGAGTACTGCTACACCCTGGGTCCATTCGTAGCAACGAATGCAGTAGTAGGCGAGGGCTCAGCCACTACATTCCCATAATCCCATAACTTTTTAACCTTTCTCTTGAATACTTTTTATGGGTTGTACGGTCGGCTAAGAAGCCTTCCACATCCTTGTTGATTTGGCGGGTGGTCAATTCTTTCTTGAGAAGCGCCAAGGTTAAAGGTTGTGATGAGGTCCTTTAGTATGGGTTGCAGCCCTGTATACTTTAGCACCTTTGAGTTGATTCAGCCTCCCAAGAGGAACGCTGCGCTCAGTAAGGAAGACGATCTTATTAAAGGCAGAGTAACGGTTCAAGTCGACTTCCTTACCAGGTACTTATTATTTCATTGTTATTGTGGATAACTGATTATATGAAATATGGGATACTTAGCTATCCTTTAATCTTGTACACTGGTTTTCACCCACCCCCCTGGGTGTGAATCAGCTACATGATTATCGGGTAAGTTTAATATTGAAAAATGTTATTTTTATTAATAAAATAAATTTTTGAATATACTTACCCGATAATCATGATTTAATCGACCCTCCCTTCCTCCCCATAGAGAACCAGTGGACCGAGGAATAATTGAGGAGGTGTCAACAAGAAGTACTTGAGTACCTGGCCACAGGTGGCGCTGGTAAATACACCCCCTTCTAGTATTGTGATAGCTGGCGTATCCCTCCATAGAATTCTGTCGGGCAACGGAGTTGACAGCTACATGATTATCGGGTAAGTATATTCAAAAATTTATTTTATTAATAAAAATAACATATTTTATATTTTTTATTCATTGCTTCTCATGCTTTCCTTGCTTGGCTACTTTTCCTGTTAGAACCCTTGGGCTTGTGGCATACTACTTTTCCAACTAAGATTGTAGCTTAGCTAGTAATAATAATGAGATCTTATATGGATATCAGAGAGGAAGGTTATAGTTAAGGACATGTGTTTAAGCATGATTTGTATCTGGCTGCAGTTCTACAAGTATAAAAAGAGAAATGCCACCACCTAGTCCATTTTACCTTGGTATGTAACAAAACCATGTATAGTCAATTTTTTTAGCGAGGCATATTTGCACCAACTCGCAGTGGTGCCCTTTTAGCTCGGTAAAGTTTCCTGATCGCTGATTGGTTAAAATGATCTTGTCCACCCAATCAGCGATCAGGAAACTTTTCCGAGCTAAAAGGGCACCGCTCCGCGTCAGTGCAAATCTGCCTTGCTAAAAAAAATTGACTATAGATGTCTATTGAGACCAGTAGCTGCCATTACCCAAGGGGAGTGGTGGTAGTTGTACTTCTGCTTCATTTTAACAATACTCGTTTAACTTTGCACCATCAAGTGTGGGATTGACAATTTCAAAGATTACCTAAATGCTGATTTTGAAAATAATTTTCCTCGCTTGTGTACTAACCATTAGTTTTATTTTCTGTAAGTAGATCAAATGCCAAGTCTACAGTCTTTTGATTCGATACCACAGACGTGACACTAATGTATGGAAGCCAAATTCAGGACCTTTCCATTTTTTTTGTCTTGATCATTGTCTCTTGGAGGAGGGAAATTTATTTGTAAACCATTTTTAATATCATATACTAGGGCTGTAATAAACACAAGGTAAACAAACAATATATTTTTCACACAATTCATCCCTGCACATATTCTGCTTGGCACAATGGCCTGAGGGATTATGTAGAGCATCAGATGATTGTATAAGCAAGTGTAAAGGAGTATACTATTTTATATATAAAACCTGCTGGTACAACAAATACCGGGTACTTTATATTTTTGCATACACCGTAAATGTCATCTTATGATTGATGGGTTCATATGAACTTGGTTTTGCTTCATGAAAACATTGCATTTGCATGGTTTTGTGTCTGAGATCTTTGATAGATGAATGCATTCCCATCTCTGAGGGACATCTGATTTAGTACTACTTGAGGTATCAAGTAAGTACAGTAAGTCTAATAATTTACTGTGGGGAGTCTGTTTTTTCAAGACTTATTTAAATAGGAAACTTTAGTTTGTTGAATTACTGTCTTATTGTGTTGGTTTGTTCCATCTCTGCTGGTTTTAGTTCATTACAGAGATTCCACATCATCACTGAGAATATATTGGGAGGGTGTTTGAAAAAAAATACTGATTACATGCAAGTATATCTTGGCGAATGAAGAATCATTTTTAATACTACAGAAACTGTACTATACCATTGGTGAAAATATATGTGCCAATTCATGTTATTAGAACTATGGTACAGTATCTAATTGTTTATTGGAATTAGTAAGCATGAATATTCTATTGTTTTTGTAGTAGGAAATTCAACTCTGGTATAACAGGGTATCTTTGAAATGTTGCTGGCTCTTTCAAATGTACAATTCTTGAGTATTTAGGATCAGTGTTAAGGAAGGTTTATGAATGAGTGTAGGATACACTGAGTGAGTTTTTAATTTATAAGGATATGGATAGAAAATAGTTTTAAACAGAATGCTTTAATATTATTGTAGTCATTTTTACTGATACCTTGAACTCGTAGTTTTAGGTTGCAAGTACTGAATAATGTTCTAGCATTTGATATGGCTTTGGGCTTGCAGAAACTAACTTTTAATAAATTACTGTGTAATCTGGGTTTAGTGACCGCATACTGAAATGGTTTTTGTTGGTAAGAATGGGTCACACTTCATAGCTAAACAAAGGTAAATAATAAAAGGTAAAAATGAGCAATAAAGTGCAATATTTTAGCATCCATGCTTCAAATATTTCTAATATTTAGAATTGTATTGTGATCATACAGAGCTCTGTTATACATAATTTTTTTCCCTAAACCTTTCATGTTTTTGTCTTCATATAAAACGCCCATGTTGGTGAGTTACAGTTGTTGAAATTTCACTACACAATTACCTGTATAGCAAATGTAGAGATCTAACCTTTTCTGTAGAAATTTATTCATCTAACATATGGTGTAGTTGGACTTTGTAAAGTCCCTGGGCATCCCTCACTAATTGTTGAAAAGTGTATACAACAGCATCTACCTCTTCAAAATTGGTTTCAAATTACAGAATTAAAGGTTGCGTAATTGGATGATAAATAAATGTCTTGTCCAAAGGAAATACAACATGAACACTTCTGACTTCTTATCCTGTGTTTTTTCCTCTTGCAATCACTTTTTTAGCAGTAGTTGTGAACCATAATGATAAACTGGAACTTTAGGGTAAGAAAACTAGTGATTAATTGCTAGAGCTATACTTACTTTCAAGCATCAGCAAAGCGAGGGTAAAATACTGGAGACAAAGGCCCCAATCCTCCCTGAATCTTGCTACCTCCCCCCCCAACATACTACCACCTAGTCAATGATAGCATCCCTCTTGGTGAATTATTCACCCTCTTCCCTAACTTAAGTAGCCTCATCAGTGTTGCCATACAATAGCTAATAAAACCATTTTTCATTGATAAATAGGGGCTACCTAACCAGAAGCTTTGTCTTCCTGTCGGGACTTCTCCCACATCACCCTCTCCTGTTAATTGGGGGATATTATATATGGATCTCCTTCAACCTACCTCTCAAGTTACCTGTCAAAAGTTTTGAAGTTTGTACTTAATCCTTAGTGTAAAGATTTTTTTGTGTCCATTGAAGGTATAGGTGGATGTGTAGTTTGGCAAGATTCAGTTGGAAGTGTTACAGTTTTCTTCTTTATCAGTTTGAGATATAGATAAACCTTATGATCCATTGAATAATTAACTTCCTTACCAACGACATATGGGTAGTGGTACCCCTAGACTTTCTTTTTTTTGGGGGGAGGGGGAGAGGTAACTTAATCCATACCACCAAACACCCCCCCCCCCCTTCCATACTATACACAAGAATGTATGTCATTTACCATATTATGAAGTCTCAAATATTCCTGTACAATGATGATTCTTGGTTCACTAATAGCTGGTAGGTTATCAAAGTACAGAAGTTGTTTGATACTTTAAAATAGCTTCAAGCCCATGAGTTGGATCAAGCCAGAGTTATAGGCATATTATATGTGCAAAAAGAATTTATAGAGGAAATGTATACAAAAGGGTGATAATTTATCTGTCATCCATTAAATGTAGTTATGAAAAAATACAGTACGTACATGTCTTTTAGCTCTTTAGAAATATTAACTGGAAAATTAAAACGTTGCTAGCTAACTTGGGGATATATAAACACATGAGTTAATTGATATAGGGCCATTAAAAAATATTTTTAACAAAGAAGACACTCAAATGTGTACCCCTCAACTAATATGTTTTGAGCTGATTAAAAGCAGCAATATTCTCAACTTTACATGGCTTTATAAAAAAAAATAAGGCTTCTTATTTGAAGTTTTTTTGGTAGTTGGTGTTAAACCTTTTCATTTCCAGATTCTGCCTGTATGGTCTTATTTGGCTACTACTAAAGAAAGGGTTTGCAAAAGAATTAACTAAAGTTCTTGATGAAATTGAAGCTGCTGTGTTTTCCATTACACATGTACAATGATGATAATTTCCCAAGGAGAGTACTGTACAACAATTATAAACAAAAAGTCCTTATAGAAATGAAACTCCAAAAACAAAAAGTCCATATAGAAATGAAACTCCAAAAACAAAAAGTGCAGACTAAAAGAATATATCAAAATCATTTTAGAAACCTATGTCATCAATGGTATAAAGGTTGGAAATCCATTACAAAACACAAAATCATTACATTGACATGGAAAAATAGTTAATTGTCTTGCATGTTCCCAGCATCACTGCAGGGAGGAGGTAGGGAGATCATAGAAGAGCTTGTTAAGCCTCAGTGAAATCAAATAATTTAACCATTCAAAATTAACAACTAAATATTTCACTCGTCATCAACTTACTCCAGGTATGCCAAAGGTTAAAATATCAGTGGTCATCATTTGCACAGTAGTTTTATTTTATTTCATTCAGTACTGAATAGAAATTATTTTATCTGCTAATTATCCAAAGCATATTTATTATCAAAGATATTTTTGCAAAGAAGTATCTCTTAAACAGCTTTATTTAATGAGATAATTCAGTTTTGACCGAGGTAGAGTTGTTTTACACACAATTTTCAATACTTAGTGTTACCGGACACAATGAGGTATGCTCAGGACATTTTAGCATGAGATATTCACTTTCTATAGTAATTGCCTGAAGAGAGCTGGTTGTGGGTGTTTGCACATGAGATTGCCTATTGCCTGTTGGATGCAGCATCTGACATGTCTTTGGTTGTTATTTTGCAGCCTTGCTGGGTGATCGTAGGTGCCGGTACATAAATGGAGTACCTGTTCACTTGTGCGATAGGTTTGGCCCTCCCTAACTCTATGCTCTATGGTAAGACAAGCAAGAGCAAGCAAAGCAGGAACTGGTACTTTTTGCTTTACTCACATGTCAGTTGACAATTTTTATTTCCTCATCATTTTATTTACTTATTCCTAATGTAGTTTCTTAGAGGTAGGACATAGCTGTACAGGTTTAACTCTAAATGGTCCAAAGACTTTTTTGATATTTCATTGAAGATTGTTCTACTCAGTACATTCAAATCATGTGTTTAAATCACATTGAACTTATCAGACTCATAGTCTATCTCTATGCTGTTGATGAATGTTCATGATTATCATACTGTAGCTCTAGTAAATTTGTTTGAGCACTGTGTATAGATGCTGATGACATTGTGACTAAGAGCATATATGTAGTTTTTACTAGTCACTGGGGATTTTATACAGTTCTTAAACTATCTTATTTATCAACATGAGAGGAAAAAAAGTTCTTAAATGCCAAGGCTTTAATAACATCAACGCATGTTATACTTCAATTAAATATACACGTGTTTACGGTAAATCTGTATTATTTGATCATTAGAAAGTGATGTTACCATTATTTAAATGCCTTATCACTTAAACCTTCCCTAAATGTTTGCCTATTTCATGTTTTAAAATCTAGATACATTGCCACCTCCTCTCTGTCTTGTCTTACCATTTGCACTTATTAGCCTACTAATTTAATTTTTTTTTGCAGTGGCAGGCTGTTGATGGAGTCCAGTAGTATTTTATATTTGGTTATTGCTCTCTATGATATAGCTATTTTCATAAATGTGGTGTTGCATGTCTTAGAGCATTTTTATTTTTTGTTTATTACAGGCTGATATTTATGCAATTAGGTGACATAGAATTAGCTGCCTTAAGTAATGTTGTGTATCAAGTAATGGATAGGTTTGACATTGTGCCTGTGTTATGTGGGAGAGGTCAGCAGCATAGCTAGTGTGTATGAATGTGTGTATGTATACTGTATGTGCATACAGTTATTGGTCACCTTAACCTTAGGATGTTCTTAGGATGGATGTTTAATTTTATAGAGAATGTAGTGTTTTGTTGAAAAAGAAAAATATTGAGTTGACTGCATGACAAATTAATGTTCAATGTAAAGCAACAATATTTTCATAAGACAGTTCATCTAAATAAGTTTATCTTTAGTTGATTGCTATATATAGCTATCTACTAAATTAACATCTAAAATTTCCTCTCTTAACTTTTGTAACTGCAAACACAGTTTTCTAATGTAGGCAATTGATTACATAAAAGTAAAGATTAATATTAAATCATTAATTGAAGTCATAATAGATTTGTTTTACAATATGAGCTGATGAAAAATCTCCCAGTAGTTTTTTTGTGTGCAACACAAAGCAGATTTACAATTGTGATGAACATTTTATACTGCTGTCACTTTGGTAATATGAAAATAGGTATAAACTGTTGACTAGGCAACATACAATTCATATTTTTCTTTTATGTCTTAAGTTATTTAGTCGCAATAAGTCCAAAATTTTCTTTCTGATAAATGCTGGTACAGTACAATCTAAAGGAACTGAATTTATCCTCACATGTCTTTTATAATTTATATAATTATTTATATCACTGCACTCTTGTGTATTCTGTGAATAGATGTGTGTAATTTATGCACACATGTAATTTTGAACTGAGATATACACATCCCAAACTCCAAGGTATCATTATGGAATAAAATATTTTACTATATTGTAATATTAAAATATTAAGATCTTCACATAATGATTTGCTAGGTGATAGAGAAACTGAAATACACTTGAATGCTTTACATAAGAGGTTTGATATTAAGGCTATTTAAGGTTTACAGCTTTAAGAGTATGATTAAAAAGAACAAAAAGAATATTGTGGCCTTGTAGATATTCAAAATATTTTCAGGGTTGAAATCATTTCCCTAATGTAGTAAATGTATGTTGTACTTCTTAAAAGTAGATGGATCATGTTTTTAAAAAATTGATGAGTGGTAAAATACAAATTATTGGTTTTATTGTAAAATGAGGTTGATGGAATTCTATGACTTGATTTGTTACTCATTTAAAGGGCATGTAGGCTTGAAAAGCCAACATTCCATCATTTGATGGTAGCCCGCTGTACTTTATATGTACCACGTCTCTATTAAAAACACCTGAAAGCTGTTAGAGAACATCTTGAGGTTTTTCAGATATGATCTTACTTGAATCAGAGTTGTTTTACTCCTGTAATCTTTGAGTAGGAGTTTAAGGCTTTTATACAGTATATATATATATATATATATATATATATATATATATATATATTTATATATATATATATATATATATATATATATATATATATATATATATATTACATATATATTACATATAAACGACATATATACAGTATATACAGTATGTGTTATATATATATATATATATATATATATATATATATATATATATACAGTATGTATGTGTATATATATATATATATATATATATATATATATATATATATATATGTGTATATATATATATATATATATATATATATATATATATATATATATATATATATATATATGTATGTATATATATATATATGTATATATGTGTATATATATATATATATATATATATATATGTATATATATATATATATGTATATATGTATATATATATATATATATATATATATATATATATATATACAGTGATACCTCGGTACTCGACCATAATCCGTTCGAGATCCGTGTTCGACCTCCGATTTGTTCGAGTACCGAATTTTTTTTCCCCATAAGAAATAATGGTATATATTCTATTCCGTTCCCAAGCACTCGAACAGGCCCAAAATATTAATAAAACGTGTACCTAAACAACAATAATTATCTAAATGTGTATGAAATTGGTCAGAAAATCCTATAAAACAATTTTAAACCATTTACTGTACTAAAATAAAACAATTTTAAACCATTTTCTGTACTGTAGTGAACATACCTTTGAGCAGCGGTTCGATGGCATACAGGGATGGATGTGGAGAGGATGGAAGGGGGAGGTTACTGCTTGGAAGGAGAGTCCCCTTCCATGATGTGGCGGGGTAGTTCTCCTTCAGGAGTTGTTTCTCTCTCCAATGAAAGGGTGGGCAGATCTATTTCAGGGGTTTCTTCTCTTCTTTGTCTCTTCTTTGGAGGAGAAACAGGCTTTGATGTAGCAGCTTTCTTTTCTTTTGTGAAAAACTGGTCTATTGTTAATTGTTTCTTCCTCCTCTGCAGTATTCTTCGAAAATGATACATGACACTATCATTAAACATATGCACTGCCCGGTTTGCTACTGCAATTTCTGGGTGGTATTTTTCAGCAAAAGCCTGCACATCTGCCCACTTGGAACAAATTTCATTGATGAGAGAACTTGGAACATCCTCCCTTACCTCATCCTCTTCTGAAGATTCCTGCTCCACAATCAGATCCTGCTGCTGTTGTTGTTGCAGGTGCAACAATTCCTCCACAGTCAACTCGGTAGAATGGCTTTCTACAAGCTCATCAATATCATCCTTGTCGACCTCAAGCCCCAAACTCCTGCCCATGACAACAATTTCCTCAACGACATCAGTGTCATCAGAAATTACAGGGGTAGCAGTGCTTGGACCCGCCTCTGGTTGGAAACCTTCAAACTCCCTCTCTGTGACACATGATGGCCACAGCTTACGCCAGGCAGAGTTCAATGTCCTATAGGTCACACCTCGCCAAGCTTGGTCAATCATGTTAACAGAGTTGAGGATGCTGAAGTGTTCCTTCCAGAATTCCTTTAGGGTCAACTTCGTGTCACTGGTCACTTCAAAACACTTTCTGAAAAGGGCCTTGGTATAGAGTTTTTTGAAGTTTGAAATGACCTGTTGGTCCATGGGCTGGAGTATGGGAGTAGTATTGGGGGGCAAGAATTTGATTTTGATAAAGCTGTATTCTTCTTTCAAGTCATCCTCGAGACCTGGAGGATGTGCAGGAGCATTGTCCATAACCAGAAGACATTTCATTGGCAAGCTCTTTTCAATGAGGTAAGCCTTAACCTGGGGGGCAAACACTTCGTTTATCCACTCAGTAAAGAATTGTCTTGTGACCCAAGATTTAGTGTTCGAGCGCCACATAACTGGTAGTGCACTTTTACAAATATTATTTCGTTTGAACACCCGGGGGTTGTCCGAGTGGTACACTAACAAGGGTTTGATCTTGCAATCGCCACTTGCATTTGCACACAGCAACAATGTTAGCCTATCTTTCATTGGCTTGTGACCTGGCATCTTCGTCTCGTCCTTGGTAATGTACGTATTGGCTGGCATTTTCTTCCAAAATAACCCAGTCTCATCACAATTAAAGACTTGTTGTGCGATCAAATTTTGTTCATTTATGTACCGATCGAATTCCCCCACGTATTTATCGGCTGCAATTTGATCCGAACTAGCTGCCTCCCCATGCCTAGTAACACGATGAATACCTGTTCTATTACGAAACTTTTCAAACCAACCCCTGCTCGCTTTAAATGTAAATGAATCACTTTCACTGGTACTCGGACTTTTCTTCACTAATTCTTCATAGATATGCAACGCTTTTTCACAAATGAACGCTTCACTAACACTTTCCCCGGCCAACTGTTTTTCTTTAATAAATATTAAAAGCAACTTTTCCATCTCCTCAATCACTTGTGGCCTTTGCTTAGTTACCGCCGTAACTCCCGTTGCAACATTCGCCTTCTTAATCATTTCTTTATGCTTTAAAAACGTAGAAATGGTCGACTTCGCCATTCCGTATTCTACCGCTAAATCGGACACTCGTACACCATTCTCATATTTCGCTATAATTTCCTTCTTCAACTCGATCGTTGTTCGCACTGTTTTCCTCTTCTCCTTCCCCTTAACACTCATTACTTTCTTGGGACTCATTATGAAAGCTAAAAAAGCAATTAAAAGCACTGAAAATCACTAAATCACAACGAATGCTGATCGCGCGTTGTCTGAGTGACGCTCTCGAGAGAACTGATGCTTCCCGAACAAGCGAGAGTGGCCGAGATGGCGCGATCATCACAAAGCCCATGCGGTCGTCACGTGTTCGGCTGGTCGAGTACCGAATTTTTGGTCGAGCACCGCAGCAAAAATTTCTCGAAAATTTTGGTCGAACTCCGAATTGTTCGAGTATAGAGTCGTTCGACTACCGAGGTATCACTGTATATATATATATTTATATATATATATATACAGTATGTATGTGTGTATATATATATGTATATATATATATATATATATATATATATATATGTATATATATATATATGTATATATATATATATGTATATATATATATATATATATATATATATATATATATATATATATATATATATAAAGAATCAAAATAAAATGTTTCAAGAAAAGTAACAACATTTAAATAGGTTTTTCATAAACTGAAAATGAAAAAAAAAAAAACAAGATAAGGATTAGTTTAGCATAATGATATGCAGACAAAGAGGGTACGGATTGCCCAAAGTATAGCTGCTAGATTGGTTCTCTACTTTACTAAAGGCCTGACTCAATTGAAGGAAACAAAAATAGGATTCTATCAAGTTACAGGTAAACGTTTATATAACTGGGCTTTCAGAAAAAAAAATACATTGTGAACATCAGATGAGTATAGAAAATTCTAATATTTTCTTCATCTTTGTAATTCATTTCTTTGTTAGATTTTTCCCCTTTTGGGCTATCATCCTCATCATCTCCTCCTACACCTGTTGACGCAAAAGGCTTCGATTAGATTTTGCCAGTCGTCTCTCTCTTGAGTTCTTATATCAATACTCCTTCATTCATCATTTCCTACTTCATGCTTCATAGTCCTCAGCTATGTAGGCCTGTGTTTTCCAACTTATCTAGTGCCTTTTGGCTATACTTTTCTGTTTAGGACACTTTTTTTTTTTATTGAATACCCATCTGATTTAGATCTTCATTTATACCTTTTTTCCATTATTAACTGGTTTTTCTTACTGTTTTTTTTTCTCTTACTAAAACTCATTTCTCATCATGTATACGAACCCTCTCAATCTTTGAAATCTAACTATTTTTCAATTGCTCGATGTAGCTCTCTGCAATTTTCTCATTTACAATAAGATTATCATACTGATACATCTTATCTATTTTATAGTTATTCCTTTTAAATTTACTTTTTTTCTTTGTCAGTGTCCATGTCTCTTGTGCTTCGCTTAATACAGGCATTATGTATGTATTACGAGTGTGTTCTGTTTAGTGAAAGAATAGTCCAGTAATCCCTTTCGGCTTCATCCATGCTTTTAAGTACTCTGTATCCCCAAAGTAATAAAAGTCTTTTAGTTGTTTTAAGATTTACCTCCTTGCTCTATGTGGTGTGATCATAAAGTTCAGGTTTTGAAAATATCTTAATTTTTGTTTTCAGTCCTAAACATCTCTTTTGATATTGGATATATACTTAGTACAACATCCACATGGCCACTCCAAAATTAAACCACTGTTCTCTAGTCTTGGGTAGTGCCATATCCTCTGTACCATGGTCTTCCACTGTCTTGGAGTAGAGTTCTCTCGTTTGAGGGTACACTCGGGCACACTTTTCTATCTCATTTCTCTTCCTCCTCTTTTTTCAAGTTTTTATAGTTTATATAGAAAATATTTATTTTTATGGTGTTACTGTTCTTAAAATATTTTATTTTTCCTTGTTTCCTTTCCTCACATGGCTATTCATTTTCCCTGTTGGGGCCCCTGGGCTTATAGCAACTTGCTTTTCCAACTAGGGATGTAGCTCAGCAAGTAATAAGAATAATAATAATAATAATAATAATAATAATTTGCTTTACATCTGCTGATTTTGCATCTTTTCTTCTTTCCACTTATTCCATCGAGATAAACAATGGACTCATGGTTGATCCTTGATGAATTCTAACATACATATCAGATCCATTGATACCTGCCACTATCTGTACTCTAGATCTTGCGTTCAAGTACAGTAACATCATTTGCTTAATGATTCTTCTTAGTTCCACATGCTTTTGTATTCCACATCCCAGGCTTGTTAATTTTTATTTGTATGTCTTGGAAACTTCATACATCTCCTAGCAGGAATAAATATGGGAGAGTTACAACATGCCACGAACTTAAAGTAATCAAATAATATGAATTGTAAATGAATGATTTGTGCCTTCCATTACTACAAACGATTATTATCTGTATGTCCTGTAAATAGAAGTATTTTAATTTTAGTTGGTTTGCTATCCTTCAAACCCATCAATAAGATGTCAACGTCTTTAAGCTCATCAAGGCAGCTTGGCAAATATTTGTGATTTGTTCATGAGATTGTTGAATTTGTTACACTCATTTGCAGAAGATAGGAAATTGATGTATGTACATTATTTAAAGGTTTAAAGGCAACTCATGAATGGCAGAGGCAAGGGATTTTGGCATTGCCCTAGCAAGCAGGACAATGCCCTAGAGATTGAGCATGTATACATATTATCAGTGTCCAATCCCCTCTCCACCTAAGCTATTGTAAAAAGGATTTTACCTATGTTGATAATCGGTTGATCTGAAATGCGCTAATAATGCCACAAGATAAAGATTTGTGTATACAGTATTCGTATGTAATAGGTTTACATTGAAAGTCTTTTATCAACTATTCAACTTTCTTGAGTAAAGAGAGTATAATGCAATTAATTGCTTTAAAATCCAGGTTTATAACTTTTGATTTTGTTAACGGTAATCTTCTGATTGTTGGATTGTTTTTTTTTTTTTTAGATTCAAAGCTCTTGGAGTTGATAATCAAAGTTTGATAAGCAAAGTTTCCTTTGTTTTTTTTATATTGATGATATGAAGAAAAAAAATATATCCCATCTCATTACGGGAATAGGTCATATTGTAACCAGTCGATTATTTCAATAGCTTGGAAATTTTAAGGCAAATGAAGCATTGAATCGACCTAATAAGGATATTGCACAATTGATGTTTTATGATGCTTTCTACTTTCCAAGAATAAGGCACCAGAGAAAATTGATAAGCACACAAAGAGACCATAACTTTTGTAGGGAGGGCTGGCATTATTGCCTATAGTGGGTCTTGTGTGGTGTAGGCTGCCGTTTACGGTATTAGGAATTTATTTTTTCAGTTATTATTTTGCCTTCGGTTTTTAACAGTCTGCTTTCAGTTATCACTTTCTTCAATCAAAATGTTCTCTTGTACCAAATCAAATACAGAAAATTAAATGAGTACTTACTATGTAATATAGTACTAACTTTTTACATTCAAAAGAATATAACCACAAAGACAGACTTGAGCTGTTTGGATTCGCCATATTTTGAAACTTTTTTTTTTTTTTTTCAGCTGAAACCATTATTTCTATGAAATTCCCCTGATGTTCATAATGCTATTCTCTCAAAGCTTGGTTTAATACTGATGTTCACCTTAAAACTAGATATATCCTGTTTCCATTCCTTTCAGTAGTAAGCCTTTAGTTATAATATTGAGACAATCTTGATGGTTAGTGACAATAACATCTGCTTTGGTGTGTGGTAAATCCTTTGTCTTTTTAATACTCTCATTTCCCACATGTGAATTCTTGATTTTTTAACTCCCTCAATAGTGCTTTTTTATGTGTAAAATTTCTTTGTTTTGGGGTTAAAAGGTTGTCTAAACTGAGCTTTGAGAGAAAAGCAATGTTAACATCGGATGAAAGAATACCAATTTGTTTTACTAAAAATTCTGTTTTTTTTTTTTTTTTTTTTCCTTCCTGTCAACAAGTTTTATGGTTGCAATAAGTTTCGTGGTCACCTGGCTTTCAGATTTATTTGTTCTTAGTTTGCTTCTGCCTAAAATTGTTAAGGATCTAGATTCATACCAAGTTCTTTTCAAAAGAATTATACAATATACAATTATCAAAGGATAATAATTACCCAACCCTCCGTAAGGTGTCAAGATATGCCCCTTTTATGTATTGGAAAATATGTTTAAATTTTTTTTTGTTAAAAATGGGGCTGTATGCCATCTTTTACTTTGCTTATTTTTCTTATTCATTACTTGATTGGGTTCAGAAGCCATTCAATTTAATCCAAGTACATTACTTGATAAAAACATTTGTTATTTATTAATGCTTTCTTTTTCCCTCAAAGTTTTTCTGGATGCCTGTACCAGACTGTAAGTCATTTGAATGTTTTTTGGTATTTGTGGTTTTGAATGTTAAAATTTTTAGTACCTCTGGTGAGAGTACCAATAAATACATTGATGAATCTCAAATTTTTTATTGCTAAATTTTACTTGAACTATCACTAGGTGACACTCTGTTACAAATTTATTGCCGTATCCAGTTTAGCAGAGTGTTGTATGATATTACAGTTGATACTTTCTGTTTTTAAGATTTTAAGAGCCACGAGTTGTATTTGTTAAGTTGATCAGTCCTTGGCTATAAAATGATACTCTGCTAAATTGATTATGATGTGTTTCCTAAAATTTGGACATATTCAAAACTTGTATCAATTTCCATGATTCTAGTTAGGTTTAATTTTTTGCATAATTCTTAATATGATTAAATTTTCTATGCATTTTATTTTTCTTATAAATGTTATTTTTTGTAATATTCATATAAACTCAACCACAGACACCAAATAACAATTGGTACTGTTAATGTGTATAATTTTTTTTTTCTATCTGATATTTTTAGTGTAACAAGTATGTTATAGATTTTTTCAATGGGAATTACAACTTGCTTTAATGGACTAACGTATATATCAAGTTCTTTTCCTTAAATCCTTGAGATAAGATAGTTTATTTTTACTTAGCATTTCTTATGCTTTTCGAGTACTGTATCATGTTTTTATCTCTGTTTTGTTAATTTAGGTACATATTAGTTACTCATTGATTTGTGGGATTTTATCTAGCAATAGATGTAGTTTAATCACATAAGTGAAAAGGGAAAAACCTTTTTCCAGCACAAATTACTCTCCATCTTTTTTACATCTGCTGGTACTATTTTTTCAGGATACTAACACCCAAGCTTTTTCTGTGACTAAGATTTTCTATAAGTCTCATTTGCTAAATCAGAATGTATGTCTTATTATTTAAAGTTTATCATAGATATCAATTGTGCAAAATTTATTTCCATATACAGTAATTATATAAACAATAGTATTTTTTTTTAGATGATTCAACTCCTCTTCAGTGCATTATAGAATGTGTGCACATTAGAATATAATTATAGATTTAGAAGATACCCACAGGTTTGCTGGAAAATGTTCCCAGACATTGCATGCATCTACATAATTACTAACAGGTAATTTGCCCACTTTGATGCTATAAATATCATTTTAGTTTTTTGCTGCATTCGGTTGTCTTTTGGTTATTGTTTTTCTCACTTTCCAGTACTTGAGTGAAAATGGATGGGAGAACATATCAAGCTTTCTCTGTCATCAGTTTTTACCCATGTTATTTTCATGGCTATCAACTGTAGGTCTTGATGTGAGAAGGAAAGATGTTGTTTGTACTGTAAGCTTGTAGGGTAAAGTAGTAAGGTGTCTATTATTCATCTTACTATAGGTAGTAGGTTGGCCAAGGCACCAGCCACCTATTGAGATACTACTGCTAGAGAGTTATTTGTCCTTTGACTGGCCAGACAGTACTACATTTGATGCCTTTCTCTGGTTACAGCTTATTTCATCTTTGACACACACCTGACAGCACTGAGATTGCCAAACAATTCTTCTTCATCCAAGGGGTTAACTACTGCACTGTAATTGTTCAGTGGCTACTTTCCTCTTGGTAAGGGTAGAAGAGAGACTTTTAGCTATGGTAAGCAGCTCTTCTAGGAGGACATTCCAAAATCAAACCATTATTCTCTAGTCTTTGGTAGTGCCATATCCTCTGTACCATGGTCATCCACTGTCTTGGGGTAGAGATCTCTTGCTTGAGGGTACACTCAGGCGCACTATTCTATCTTGTTTCTCTTCCTCTTGTTATTTTTGAAGTTTTTATCTCCTTGTTATTTTAGGTTTTTATAGTTTATAAATGAAAGATTTATTTTAATTTTGTTATTGTTCTTAAATTCTCTTTTAATTTATTTCCTTATTTTTTTCCTACTGGGCTATTTTCCCTGTTGGAGCCATTGGGCTTATAGCATCCTGCTTTTCCAACTAGGGTTGTAGCTTAGCAAGTAATAATAATAATAGTAATAATAATAATAATAATAATAATATGGGTGCATATTTTAAGAAATTTTTATTTTTATATTTGGAATACTACTTAAGAAGTTATTTTTCATTTCTATAGAAAATTACCTTGTTTAATTCTTCTTTTTATTTTCACCCAATTCCCTTCTTTTCTTTCTGATAGTAATTTGTGTTATAAGAAATATTTGGAGAAGCCATGTACAAAATATTTCTATGGTAGTGGATATAATTATTTATGTTTAAAACTTGGAATACTATACTATTTGTGCTTTGGAAGATATTCTGCTTGAGCTATGAGCAATTCTGTTTTGATTTCTGTTTTTTTTTTTTTGTGCTGGAGATCCCTTCTTTTTTATTTTGACTGTGTTATAGTTTGATACTTGTAATAAATACTCCCTCATTATTTCTATTAACTCTCTCGAAGCATTGACGTTTACTACTGGCAATAACCATGGGTTGGGTACGCCGTAGCGTCTTTTTGTCTTCATTCACTGTGCCATTCTTTCAGGTGATAGATGGTACCCCATTCTCTAGATTTTTGGGGTTATTTAGTTTTTAGTACTTTAAGAGATATCTTCTCCTGGATTTGTTAGTAATTAATGGATAGAATATTTTAGGGCATTGTTTCTTGTTGATCATGTTCCACATTCCCTTGATCTCTTATGCCAGGGTCATTATTTGGATTTAGAGAATCATTTTGATGAATAAGAAAATCTTGCTGTATCTGTTATGGAAAATTATGCTTTGATGGTTGCTGATCAAATTAAAAGGTCAGAGCATTGAAGAAAATTAAAATCCAGTTGATTGTTACGGGGAAGATGACAATGATGCCTCTCCAGACATCAACCGAGTCTATTTTTGTATATTCTAAATAGGACTGTGAATCTTCAAATACAGTCAGAAACTCTGACCTAACCTAGCCAGTTACAAACCCTAGCCTAACTCCTAAAGTTTTTCCTTTTGGTTCTTGTGTACCAGTTAGCAAATGTTCTAGGGTGCACATGCATTGCAGATTTGAAATTCTTGCATAGAATCTCAAATTTTTTATTAAGTTTGGACCATTCTTTTGCAAAACTCACATTTCCATAATCCAAATTTCTTTATTAGACCACTAAATTGTGAGGTACAATACAATTAGTAGCCAAGATTCCAGTTTCTCTCTCACTGAATTAATCACACATAAGCAACCGCTTATTCCATGTATGAATGCCGTGGCATATCGTATGACTCCTTTAGAGCAAAATGTACCTGGCTTAAGTAAAATTGTTAAAGTTTAGACCATAAGTGAATGAACGATTTGATCATGCTTTAGATAACGGTACACGTTGGTTTCATACAAGCTCAGTCCCTAGGGACTAGTACCTTAACTTCTGAAATGGTCCCCTTGATAAAAGAATATGCAAAGGGTCTAATACAAAATAAACAAACATAAAGGCAACAGAGGAAGACCCTGACTCTGGTGAAGTACTGTATCTTCTTTTTAATCATTTAGGAAATTTATTTCTGAAAGGTAACCAAGTAAGTTGCTCGAGATAAATTCTGATGCTTCTTACTCTATTGAGTTGTCAGAAACAGCTACAGGACTGCCAAAACGACTTAGACCTTTCAATTTTCTCAGATCCTTTTTTGATAGAATCTATATGCATATATAAATATTATATATATATATATATATATATATATATATATATATATATATATTATATATATATATATATATTTTTAAATATTTAACTTAGCCGGTGAATATATAGCTGCAACTCTGTTGCTCGACAGACAAACTGTACAGAAAAAACTCGCCAGCGATCGCTATACAGGTTGCGGGTGTGCCCAACAGCGCCATCTGTCGGCCAGATACCAAGCTCTATGTAAACAAAGACTCAATTTTCTCTCTGTCGACGTGTCGACAAGACGTACTTTACTCGCTGTTGAAACCTGGAGTTTTTCCCATCATCTTTGGTGAAGTACTATATTCTGGTTTGAGCTTTCGCAGTGCAGGTGTTTTATCTTCATCTTAAATCTTGAACTCGTTTTGGATAGATTTAATTATGGTGACAAAGAGAGTATGGACTTTCTTTCACTTTTAAATGGCCGACCCTTCCCTTAGACGGAAGTGTGTTTAGGCTTTTAGTAATTATCTTATCACGTTATAAATTAATTATAGATTTTCCTCTATATATTTTATATCTCTCCGCCTTTATTAGGCCTCTTCGATTAACTTTCCATTTATTATAAACATATAAAAATAAATTTTAATGTTTTGTTTATATGCGACCTTTCCTGAGAGTAGGCGGTCCTAACTTGGAAACCGAAGTTAAACAACGTTGAGCCCTTTGCAATCGTAAATAGCGTTTAAAGAGCTAATGATTTAAAACCCTTTAAATGAATATTTTTAATAAATATTTTATGAAAGAATTTATTTGAATAGTCTTCGTACTGTTTTCAAAGATGAACTAACGTTTAGTTTATTTATACAGTGATACCTCGGTACTCGACCATAATCCGTTCGAGATCCGTGTTCGACCTCCGATTTGTTCAAGTACCGAATTTTTTTTCCCCATAAGAAATAATGGTATATATTCTATTCCGTTCCCAAGCACTCGAACAGGCCCAAAATATTAATAAAACGTGTACCTAAACAACAATAATTATCTAAATGTGTATGAAATTGGTCAGAAAATCCTATAAAACAATTTTAAACCATTTACTGTACTAAAATAAAACAATTTTAAACCATTTTCTGTACTGTAGTGAACATACCTTTGAGCAGCGGTTCGATGGCATACAGGGATGGATGTGGAGAGGATGGAAGGGGGAGGTTACTGCTTGGAAGGAGAGTCCCCTTCCATGATGTGGCGGGGTAGTTCTCCTTCAGGAGTTGTTTCTCTCTCCAATGAAAGGGTGGGCAGATCTATTTCAGGGGTTTCTTCTCTTCTTTGTCTCTTCTTTGGAGGAGAAACAGGCTTTGATGTAGCAGCTTTCTTTTCTTTTGTGAAAAACTGGTCTATTGTTAATTGTTTCTTCCTCCTCTGCAGTATTCTTCGAAAATGATACATGACACTATCATTAAACATATGCACTGCCCGGTTTGCTACTGCAATTTCTGGGTGGTATTTTTCAGCAAAAGCCTGCACATCTGCCCACTTGGAACAAATTTCATTGATGAGAGAACTTGGAACATCCTCCCTTACCTCATCCTCTTCTGAAGATTCCTGCTCCACAATCAGATCCTGCTGCTGTTGTTGTTGCAGGTGCAACAATTCCTCCACAGTCAACTCGGTAGAATGGCTTTCTACAAGCTCATCAATATCATCCTTGTCGACCTCAAGCCCCAAACTCCTGCCCATGACAACAATTTCCTCAACGACATCAGTGTCATCAGAAATTACAGGGGTAGCAGTGCTTGGACCCGCCTCTGGTTGGAAACCTTCAAACTCCCTCTCTGTGACACATGATGGCCACAGCTTACGCCAGGCAGAGTTCAATGTCCTATAGGTCACACCTCGCCAAGCTTGGTCAATCATGTTAACAGAGTTGAGGATGCTGAAGTGTTCCTTCCAGAATTCCTTTAGGGTCAACTTCGTGTCACTGGTCACTTCAAAACACTTTCTGAAAAGGGCCTTGGTATAGAGTTTTTTGAAGTTTGAAATGACCTGTTGGTCCATGGGCTGGAGTATGGGAGTAGTATTGGGGGGCAAGAATTTGATTTTGATAAAGCTGTATTCTTCTTTCAAGTCATCCTCGAGACCTGGAGGATGTGCAGGAGCATTGTCCATAACCAGAAGACATTTCATTGGCAAGCTCTTTTCAATGAGGTAAGCCTTAACCTGGGGGGCAAACACTTCGTTTATCCACTCAGTAAAGAATTGTCTTGTGACCCAAGATTTAGTGTTCGAGCGCCACATAACTGGTAGTGCACTTTTACAAATATTATTTCGTTTGAACACCCGGGGGTTGTCCGAGTGGTACACTAACAAGGGTTTGATCTTGCAATCGCCACTTGCATTTGCACACAGCAACAATGTTAGCCTATCTTTCATTGGCTTGTGACCTGGCATCTTCGTCTCGTCCTTGGTAATGTACGTATTGGCTGGCATTTTCTTCCAAAATAACCCAGTCTCATCACAATTAAAGACTTGTTGTGCGATCAAATTTTGTTCATTTATGTACCGATCGAATTCCCCCACGTATTTATCGGCTGCAATTTGATCCGAACTAGCTGCCTCCCCATGCCTAGTAACACGATGAATACCTGTTCTATTACGAAACTTTTCAAACCAACCCCTGCTCGCTTTAAATGTAAATGAATCACTTTCACTGGTACTCGGACTTTTCTTCACTAATTCTTCATAGATATGCAACGCTTTTTCACAAATGAACGCTTCACTAACACTTTCCCCGGCCAACTGTTTTTCTTTAATAAATATTAAAAGCAACTTTTCCATCTCCTCAATCACTTGTGGCCTTTGCTTAGTTACCGCCGTAACTCCCGTTGCAACATTCGCCTTCTTAATCATTTCTTTATGCTTTAAAAACGTAGAAATGGTCGACTTCGCCATTCCGTATTCTACCGCTAAATCGGACACTCGTACACCATTCTCATATTTCGCTATAATTTCCCTCTTCAACTCGATCGTTGTTCGCACTGTTTTCCTCTTCTCCTTCCCCTTAACACTCATTACTTTCTTGGGACTCATTATGAAAGCTAAAAAAGCAATTAAAAGCACTGAAAATCACTAAATCACAACGAATGCTGATCGCGCGTTGTCTGAGTGACGCTCTCGAGAGAACTGATGCTTCCCGAACAAGCGAGAGTGGCCGAGATGGCGCGATCATCACAAAGCCCATGCGGTCGTCACGTGTTCGGCTGGTCGAGTACCGAATTTTTGGTCGAGCACCGCAGCAAAAATTTCTCGAAAATTTTGGTCGAACTCCGAATTGTTCGAGTATAGAGTCGTTCGACTACCGAGGTATCACTGTACTACGCAGTTTGCGCTCTATCGTTACGATAGAGAGAGAGAGTATCACGGTTTCACTTTGCAGAAAGAGTAAATCGATTCTGACGTTTTGTTCATTATTCTTTCAAAGCTTAAATGTTTTAAATTCTTTTTTAAAGGAACTTTTTAATTGAAAAACCTTTCGGTTTTTTCCTTTGGTCAAATAACATGTTTTTTTGACGAAATGTAATTGGGCTCTTCTCTTAGGTGCGAAATCAAGAGAGAAAGAGAGAGAGAGATAGAGACGGAGGGAGAGAGAGGAGAGAAAACGTACCGTTCAAGCGGGTAACGTTGTTCTCAAGTTACTCTCGTCCCTAGTCTCTGTACGGGGAGAAAGGATAAAACGTTTTTAGTTTTTTATTCTCGTCCCCAGGCTATGTGCGGTGAGAGATTGAAAACGTAGTTTATATGAACTAGTGTTTAGTCTCTTTCCCAGCCACTGAATTTTTTATCTTAAAATATGTTTTCTGTTTTTTGCTGGTATTAATGAGCTTGCATTATACGACTGATTTCGCAATTACTACCTTTTAATGAAGGGTAGAATTGCGTGTTTCAGGTAGAAATCAGTAAAAGTTTCGAATTCAGTGAAATAAGTGCAAAACAGAAAATCGAAGTGATAAAGTGATATTGCGCAAAGTGTTACAGTGTTGCGTCCGAGGGTTCGGCTGTTCGTGCCTGTCGTTCACCTAGTCCGGGACCTCTTGCAAGCTCCCAAACAGGGGAGAAGTAATGTCGAACGACTTATGGGTTCGAGAGGCCTTGATCAACGAACAGACGTTTCCCTCTATGGTATCGGGTGTATCTTACCAAGATCTCCCCTACCATAAGACGAGAGAGACATTTTTTCTCCTCGTCATCCGAAGGCTTTTCGCATAAGAAACCTGTCACAAGGTTTCGAAGCCCTTAAGCGAAAGTCAGTCCTTTCAGGACAGGTCCAGCGTCCTGGTTACAGCCATTAGGACAGCTCTGACCCTATGCAGTCATCGGATAACTGCTCGCCGCCTAACAAAAGCGTAACACAAACTCCGAGAGTCTTTTTTGTTGGCAAAGTGTTGCGGTCACAGACGTTACCCTCGTCTCTTAACACAACCATTTCCGTTGATCCTTAATGGGTTGTACGGCAAGACATGCAGAATATGCTTGCCTCCCTTATGGAAGACTATTCTGCCGATTAGTCCGTTGAGTCTAGCCGTTTATCTCATCGATATCCTGGCTTTCAGCCAACCTAACGTTCCTTTGTGCTTCCTGTTGACGTTGGCGTAGCTAAGTCACGTCAGTCAGGTTGTTTAGAACCACACTCGATGCGGTCTCGTGTGGATTTTCAGCCGCATTTGGACGTTAGGCCACTTGCTGATGCTCCTGTTGACGTTTAAGACGTTCGCTAACAATCGGAGTTGACTTGTTTTGACGCTGTGCGTCAACCTCCGCATTCTAGAGTTCTTTTGACTGCTCAGTCTAGGCAGTCAAAGCAGTCTCGAGTGGACGCTGTGCGTCCTCACGCACCTGTTGTGGTTGACAGTTCAGTTGTTGACAGTTCACAGACTGTCAAGCAGTTACATGACGTTGCGTCCTGGTCCGCTACTAATGCACCAGTGAGTGTGGACTCTGCTTGTAAAGCATTGCCACCACGGTAGGTCTCTCCCTTGCTTGAGACTCAGCTTTTATCGGACAAGGTTCCTGTAGATGAGGAAGTTGCTGTTCCCCCTCCTACTGATATTACCTTGAGGACTCTGTCAGATGGAGAGGAGCCTAAAGCTGCTTAGCCCTCTATGGACTTCTTTTTGTAACTGCTGCTCCTCGTTCGCCTAAACGTCAGAGCTTACACTAGGCCTAGCTACTTCGAAGCCGTTGTTTTTAAGCTAGTGCTCTCTCGCTCTCCTAGAGAGCTTTACGTTTGCTAGGCGACTGGTTTATCACCAGGAGGAGTTTGGGGGATACAGCCTTTGCTTTCCCTTCTTTTAAACTGGCTTATAGAGCGAGAGTCTGATATGACACGAGAGAAGTTCTCGGCTTGGGAGTTCATGCCTCTGCCCAGATAGACTTCTCAAATCTCGTTGATTCTCCCTGGCGCCTGGCCAGGAGACGCTCCAAGTTTTTTACAGGTCAACTTCACAGCTGTTTTCGAGCCTTTGAAGTTTTGCTGTACAATTATGTCATGCATAAACAAGGCTTTCAGGGATGGAAAGCGGTACCGCCTCAGTCGCTAAGCCCGTCTGTTGCCGCACCTGCTCCCGTAGACCCTAAATGGGCTTTGCTGCAAGACATGCAGTCCAAGCTTGCGTCCTTGATAGAGGACTTTAATGCGGAGAAGGTTGCTACCGAACCTTCTGGCCAACAACCTTCCATCCGGTCGGTTGTGCGTCCTGTTGACGCTGAGGTAACCTTCTCGCGTCTGCCAGTTGAGGTGGTTCCTCCACCGATGCGACCCAGTGTGGGTTGCCAGCCGCACGTTGACGTTAAGCGACGCTCGGAGGTGGTTGTTGACGTTCAGGACGTTCAACAACCAGCAGAGGTGACTTGTTTTGACGCAGTGCGTCAACCTCAGCAACCCGGTATGGTGTTGACTGCACAACCCAGACGGTCTAGACAGTCTGGGGTGGACGCTGTGCTTCCTCGCGCACCCATGGTTGTTGACAGTTCACAGACTGTGCAGCAGTTCCATGATGTTGCGTCCGGCTCCGTCACGCATGCACCAGTGCGACCGGACTCAGCGAGCCAGACGTTGCCCACTCCGTTGCCGTTTCCTCATCAGTTTTCGGATGAGGAACTGTCAGATGAGGACGTTGCTGAACAACAAGACGATCAGCCCCCAGAATAGATCAAGCCCTGCTATCCATCCAGAAGATTCTGAAGAAGGAACGCTGCTCAGTCAGGCTGTGGATGAGTCTGGTTGGGACGCTGTCATCCGTGGAACAATTTGTGTCACTAGGAAGACTACACCTCCGTCCTCTTCAATACCATCTAGCTTTTCACTGGAAAAAGGACAAGACGCTAGAAGCGGTCTCGATCCCGATTTCCGAAAAGATAAAGTCTTGTCTGACTTGGTGGAAGGACAATATCAACCTAAGAGAGGGTCTTCCCCTGGCTGTTCAGACTCCCAACCACGTTCTCTTCTCGGACGCATCGGACGTGGGCTGGGGCGCGACACTAGACGGTCGGGAATGCCCAGGACTGTGGAACTCGAGTCAGAGGAGCATGCATATCATCTGCAAGGAGCTGTTGGCAGTACATCTGGCCTTGAAAAGCTTCAAGTCTCTCCTTCGAGGCAAGGTGGTGGAAGTAAACTCAGACAACACCACGGCCTTGGCGTACATCTCCAAACAAGGAGGTACCCACTCACTGACGTTGTACGAGATCGCAAGGGACCTGTTCATCTGGTCAAAAGGTCAAGACATCTCCCTAGTAACGAGGTTCATCCTAGGCAACTTGAATGTCATAGCAGATTGTCTCAGTCGGAAAGGGCAAGTAATTCCAACAGAATGGACCCTCCACAAGGATGTGTGCAAGAGACTTTGGGCCACTTGGGGCCAACCAACCATAGATCTCTTTGCAACCTCGCTGACCAAGAGGCTTCCAATCTATTGCTCCCCAGTCCCGGACCCAGCAGCAATACATATAGATGCCTTCCTCCTAGATTGGTCACATCTGGATCTCTACGCATTCCCACCGTTCAAGATTGTCAACAAGGTACTGCAGAAGTTCGCCTCTCACGAAGGGACAAGGTTGACGTTAGTTGCTCCCCTCTGGCCCGCGAGAGAATGGTTCACCGAGGTACTTCGATGGCTAGTAGACGTTCCCAGAAGTCTTACTCTAAGGGTGGACCTTCTACGTCAGCCTCACGTAAAGAAGGTACACCAAAGCCTCCTCGCTCTTCGTCTGACTGCCTTCAGTCTATCGAAAGACTCTCGAGAGCTAGAGGCTTTTCGAAGGAGGCAGCCAGTGCGATTGCTAGAGCAAGGAGAGCATCCACCATTAGAGTCTACCAATCGAAGTGGGAAGTCTTCCGAGACTGGTGCAAGTCAGTTTCTGTATCCTCGACCAGTACCTCTGTAGCTCAAATAGCTGATTTTCTCTTATACCAGAGAAAAGGACGATCCCTTTCAGCTCCCACTATCAAGGGCTACAGAAGCATGTTGGCATCGGTCTTCCGGCATAGAGGCTTAGATCTTTCCAACAATAAAGATCTTCAAAACCTCCTTAAGTCTTTTGAGACCACCAAGGAGCGTCGTTTGGCTACCCCTGGTTGGAATTTAGACGTGGTACTAAGATTCCTCATGTCAGACAGGTTTGAGCCGCTACAATCAGCCTCCCTGAAAGATCTCACTCTAAAGACTCTTTTCCTGGTATGCTTAGCCTCAGCTAAAAGAGTCAGTGAGATTCATGCCTTCAGCAAGAACATCGGATTTTCGTCAGAAAAAGCCACCTGTTCGCTACAACTTGGTTTTCTAGCCAAAAATGTGCTGCCTTCTCGGCCTTGGCCTAAATCTTTCGATATTCCCAGCTTATCGGAGATTGTAGGCAATGAACTAGAAAGAGTCTTATGCCCTGTGAGAGCTCTTAAGTTCTATTTCAAGCGTACCAAACCTTTACGAGGCCAATATGAAGCTTTATGGTGTTCAGTTAAGAAACCATCTTTGCCTATGTCAAAGAATGCTTTATCATACTTTATCAGACTGTTAATACGAGAAGCTCATTCACATCTGAGTGAGGAAGACCGAGCTTTGCTTAAGGTGAAGACGCACGAAGTTAGAGCTGTTGCAACTTCCGTGGCCTTTAAGCAAAATAGATCTCTGCGAAGTATAATGGACGCAACCTATTGGAGAAGCAAGTCAGT
>NC_090727.1:154959014-155021514 GCF_036898095.1 Palaemon carinicauda
GCTAAGAATATATGATAGTTTATTTTCCTGGTCAATATTGGGCATGTACTCTCTTGAATCACTAACTCGTTGACATTTTTATGCTGAGTATTGTGATCAGTTTCTGATTTTTAACGATTTATGAAGCTCAGAAAAATAAACATATCATCCTGGCAATGCCAGATTTAGTTGTGTACAAGTTAGGTCTATTAGATGCAGTTGAGTTTATTCCACTGCTTTAAAATCAGTCATGTAATTTAGGCGTGAATCCTTTGGGGCAATCCTATGAAAGTAAAATAATGTGTATCATTGCTTTATTTTAACTTCATTAATAAGCATAATCATTTTAACATAACTTCATTATTAGAAATATACTGTACACTAAAGCTAGGTTTGTGTTTGACGAAAGGAAGATACTTTTTTCACTGTTAAGTGTGTTGTAGGGTGTCAGAGTTGACATTTGAAAAGATTTTTGTAAGTAGGGCCTGTTATTGCTATGAAATTTAGCAAAACTTAATTTTAAAACTGTCGCATGAGTCTAGAATTCAGAAACTGATCATAGAGTTTTGAAAATAGATTGCTTGAAGGAAACATTAAAAAAGCAAATGTGTAAGAATGTATCTTAAATGGATGTTGGGTATGAAAAGACACTACGAGATGTTTTAAGGTATTTGAATTTTTTGCTGGGTTGGGGGTTGTTCTACTAACACACACAATATTTAAATAATCTTTTTATAAAAATTTTAGGAATTTATATATTTGTGTAAATAACATTTTCCTTCATTTTTCTTTCACGAAAATTCTTATTTACTAGTTCTTAAATGATAAATCACAACTTAGATATGTGTATAGTCCACCTTTCTTCATGTCTACTCGATATTCTTATTTTGTAATACCAAAGTTAGTTGACTGATTTTATTGGTCTTAAACTATTGCTAGTTTAGTGCTTATTTTTACTTAGAGTAGTAATGATAAAAGATATAAGAATTTAGTCTTGGATAATTATTTCTGTACAAGTTATATTAAAAACAATTTCCTTACCCAAGAATCTTACTTTGGTATCTCAGAAGACATACATTCAAGATTTTGGGAAGTTTACTTTTCAGTGCTGTCTCATAAGGGGGAGTCCAATATAATTTCACTATAGTCAGCTTAACATTGTCTGTTTCCTTTAGTATTGTATTTCTAAATGAAGACCAGTCTCTTAGGCCTTTATAAAAGTCTTACTGATTTTATGTATTTTTAAACTTTCATGATGAGCCAGTGTGCAATTTTTATTTTTCATTATTGCTCTAACTTTTTGATTTCCACTTGTCATATGAGATGAAATGAGGTCAAATCTTACATGAATGAAGTGAATGGGGTCCATCTATACTGTTTAAGTGTTTATTAATCTTTGCCTGCTATAATCTGGGTATACTTTAGATATTTCAGTTTTGATGTCAGTATATCTCGTAGGAAAAAGGGACAACTACCAATAAGAGTGCCTCCTGTCATCATTAAGTTTAGATTGTAGCTGGTCAAATATAGAAATGAAATTTAACTTCTCATTCATGGGAATATTATTTATGAGCTGCACTTGGTGTTTGAGCAAGAAAAAGGAGATTGAGTGTCTAAGTACATAAACTTTAGTTACAATTACACATTACTGTACAGAATTCTTATTTCTTTTGCTAACACCTCATTGTGGAACCATAGATATTTAAAAGATAGTTGCCATTTTCCTTTCTTACTTTGTGTTGTCATGGTTTTTCCTCTTCCACTTTTATAGTCTTTTTTTCTACTTTGACTTCTGCTGCTTACCAACCAGATTCAGCTCCCTCTAGTTTTTTACCTAGTAATTTTTTATCTTTAGTTTTTCTTTTTTCTCTTGTAACCCTTTCTGTAGGACAAATTGTTCTGTCTCCATGAAAGAAATATCACAAATGCAGCAATCATCACCGACATTCTCTGTTTTTAAATATATACAAGAGATTCTCAGAGGTCACCAGCCAGGCTTTTTGACTAATGAGGGTAATTTTTGGCCAAACCATAATACAGTAACTATGATTACCTTAGGCCTGGCCATGGCAAACATTGATGTAATTGTTAATACAGTATGTGCAGAGGGTTATGATTTAATGAAGGGTTTTCAGTCCCTTCTAATCATAGTTTTGTCCCTACACAAACTGGTGAATGGGTAAAGTCCACAGATTGGCTTTTTTTTTCTGTTTTTTTTTTTTTTTTTTTTTTTTTTTTTTTTTTTTTTTTACTTATGGGCGTGTTGGAGACAATTTTGTAAAAATTTAGGGCAGATGTGCATTACCAACCCTAAGTAATTTGCAGTTGCATACATAACTCCATATTATTAGTAGTAGTTGGTTTACAACATCCACAAATTGGTTGCCAGCTTACTAATTTTATTTCATCTTTCATTCTTCAGTTGTTTGTCCCCTTGAATATTTTTATTGTCTTGGGTAGGGGATTTAGTAATTTGCAGATTAGTATGAACACATTAAATAATTAAAAGAAATTTAATTTTTCGGAAGAAAGTAATCTTTCCACTAATATGTCATTGAATTTTTCTCATTTTGGAGGAAATAAGCAAAAGGGATAGAGGAAGGAATTGGGAAATACTGTACACCCTAACTTGGTAATGGGTCATCATCATCTGAGAGTCACAAGTAATACCTAAATTAAAGTCTGTTTTAGGCCATGATTTGTATTCTAGGAGGCATTATTTTTTTTCTAGAAATTACGTGGTTTTCAGTTTGTAAGACAATTTGATTTTCATCCTATTTCGACATTTAATAACTATTCATTAAGACAGTGGACTTTGGTAATTGGCTTTAATGTCTAACTTATTCCTTTTGTTTCTATCAATTTAGTTATGATGTTGATTTTTAAAACATGGTACTGAGTGCATACATCAAGTTGGTGAATACATAGGCTGAATTATATGGAAGTTGGGAAGCGTTTATTTCTTAAATTGTGGGAGCAGATGAACTTTTAGTAGTATTATATATATATATATATATATATATATATATATATATATATATATATATATATATATATATATATATATATATATAGAAGACATTTTCTTGTATCTTGCTTCTTGATAATGAACAAGTAATTGAACATAGATATCACGCGTTAGTTAATTTAGTGCAAGTGTAATTGAACAGTTATGTTATATTCAATTCTTCAAATACATTTCAGTATAGACTTTACATTGCCTTCATTTAATGCTTATGACACGGATACTGAACGTTGTTTTCCATTTTAACGATGCATTTCTGAACAAGCATATTATACCATTTCATAAGGATACACATTGCATCTTTTCATGTGAGTAAACATATTTTGTGCATTCAGTATTTTCCAGTGTTCCCAAGTCTCCTAGACACTAGGTATCATCCCTGTTACTGAGGGTTTTTGTTAATTTTTTATTTTTTTCATTTTAGTATGCTCATTGGTATTCCCTTTATTAAATAGAGATTTACCTCATAGAGTTAAACAATAGTCTGAACTCTTTCGATTTATAATTTTGATTAATTAGAATATGAAAATAAATCTGTATTCAAAAGTGTCATGGTAACTTGCGTTATCTGAAGAACAGTGTGCCTGATATATCATTGAAATAGAAATTTATCTAATTAAAAATGTCTGAAAACATTTGAAATTGGATTAAGAGTGTGCAATTCCTTTTATTTCATTAGGTGTATGAAATTTGACTGCTTCCATATCTTGATAGAACCAAAGAATATTATGCAGCTATACTACTGAGCATATTAAGTACAGTAGCTCTTACTGTAATATTGTGTATTGCAGTTACAGAATGAATTTAAGACACGTCTTAACTCAGAGGTGTCAAAAATAATCTTATTTAGTAAGTATTTTCATACGTTATTATTAAGTATTGTATTGTGTGTTGTTCCGACAGGGTTATTTTGATTGTCACTGAAGTGAGATGGTGCAAGTTTAGTGTTACCAGTACATTTTTATCATAGCACTTACTGATACAATATAAGTTTTAATTGGTCTTTTTATATGCCTTCATAGTATAAGATGAATTTGCTGGTGTTGCGTTAGCCCTTGAGATGGTGCATGTAGAATCTACACTTTTACACTTCACAATTAACCCAAGAATAATTTGCTTTCTGTTCTTTTTATTCCCGAAATTTTCTACTGCATTTTAATTTTTATAAATATTTATTGATAAGAGTATCCAAGATTGCCACATGGTAATTATACAAGGTATAATATATTGAAAAGATATGACAGTATGTTGTATACCAAACAACTTGTATAAGTACTTTATTGTACTTGAAAGTGAATAGGTCTAAATTGTTATTATATGACAATTCTTCATATGTTAAATAAATTATATGTAAAATATGTAAATATGAATGTTATATGAATTTGCTCCGAGTCATCGCAGCAAAGTTACGTAGCACTGCTCACTGTTGGAGACTGCTATATAAGGGGAAATGATTACAGGAATCATTGTGTTCCTGCAAATAACTCTCTTTTTTACGTGCAGTATTGATTTTGTGTTATATATTTCTTTTCTTTACTTATAACTATATCTTTAAGGTAACATATCTAGTATAGATCAAGTTACAATTAAAGGATCCTAATAAAATAATATTGTAATATTTTTATTCATCTTGACATAAAGATTGTTCTTTGATCTTTCATACAAGATGGGTTACTTTATCGAAAATGTATTAATGTCATGTATGAGGTCAGCTTGTGCTATTTGTGTGTTGATGGTTACTACAGTCTTTTTGATAATGATGTTAATGAATATTTCTTTTGAAAGAAAGTTGTGTTATAAACACAGGATCTCCCATCTGTAAGGTGATTTGATGGAATTAAAACAGAAAGATTTAAGTTCATAAAATGTTGTAAATTTAAATACCCGAGTGCAAAAATGGAAAAAACAAATATAGTATATTTGCTTACACACATCTTTTATTACAGAATGAATGTCGGTATTACAACATTTTGTAATTTAGTATACAGTCTTTTAATCGTTTTTGACCTAGGATCACAGTATATTAACTTAAGTGAAAATGATTCGTTACCAGCTATGCAATCCATGTTTTATGTGAATATTGTATATGTGCAGGTTAACAGTCTGGAAAAAGTAATTGGAATCAATCCCTTATATAATAGAGAACTTATTATTTGTTCAACATACTTATTTAGACTATTGAATTAATATCATATAAACCTTATTATTTTTTTTACCCTTGTCTGATGTTCATATTGCTTATTATCTATAAACTTTGTTTATCAATGTTTACCTAAAAAGATGAATTAAAATTTCTTATTTTCTTTCCTTTGAAAAGATGTACCCCTTATAATGTAATGAATTAGTCTAGCCGGTAAAGGCAAGGAGTGCCTGGGGTTCCATATTATTCAGTTTTTTTTCACATTGGTGATGTGAAGATGTATCCCCCTTCCAGATTGTTATAAGTATTTATTGCATTTTAAGTTGTCTTCCCTGCTTGTTTTAGTAGCATTCCTGCATGGGGATAGCACTGTTTTAAATAACCATTGTGATGAGTACAGTGTCTCGCTGTTCTTCTCAGGGAAAGTATGTTTCAAATTCAACTGCTTATGGAACTGAAGTGTCTACAATGTGCACTGGTAAAACTTCTACATACTGACATTCAGTTCTCTTATCGGCCACAGAGTGAAAGTATATTTTATTTGCAACAGGTATTCCAGAGAAGACTAGAAAAGTTCCCTATTGTGGAGTTGACCAAATAACATGCCAAATACTCACTCAACAGCCAAGTTTTGTTAGTTTAGTCTCCTCTTTTAGGTGGTAAGTCTGACTTACCTGCTTGGTTGCTTACTCTATTTGACCTCCATAGTTGGGTCTAGTGGTCATGATCGCATAGGGTTTCATTCAGTAAGGATTTGTGTGCTCACTGCATCTTACATAGTCGAGATCCTCTCGTAGAGCCTCAAATTCTTTGATTAATTTAGATCTTTCTGTTGTTAAACCCTTGCTTTCCCACATTCATAGTCAGTGTTTTAGACATTTAAATTGTGAAGCAGAAGACTTGGTTGGTAGTCTGAATCCTGATATCCCTCTTCTTGCTAAAATAAGTACTCTTAAGAAATCTCTCTTGGTTTTTTTCATTTGTGGAGATTGCTTTTTACGTCATAGGTTTCTCTTAACTGTTTAATGTTGTTGTTGATGCTTCAAGTAAAGCTGGTAGATTGTATTAAAGTTTTAAATATTGGGATTAAATCTACTTATGTCAATTTTTACAGACTGCTTTTGAAAGAAATTAGTGGCAGTTCAGTAACGTATCATGCTGGTGATTGGTGGACATTATCTTGAAGATCCTGGTTTTCTTATTGAGAAATATTGGGCTCTAGGACCTATAGTGGCTGCTGGCACTGTATTACTTTAAATTTTTGGAGTTAAATTGATTTTTTTCAATATTTCAAATATTGTTAGAAATACAATCTGGAGTCCCATATCTCGAGATGTATTTTGAGATGGTTTCCGTTAAATCTTAGACCAGTTGCGTTTAGAATTTTTATTATACATTTCAATTTTCTTTTTGTCCTATTTATTACTTTCACTGATATCTCACTTCCACCAGTGTGTGAGTTTGCAATATAAAAATCAGGAAAGGTTCATAGAAATAAACGGGATTTTAATAATAAAAGATATTTTCATAAATATGACCACCCACCTCCCCACTGATTTGCAATGTAAAGGAATAGGAAATACTTTTGACTTTAAACCTGAATAACCTGAACCTGCTGGCACTCCTTGCCCTTAATTGCTGGGTTATTTCGTCACTACTAAGGGCGTTTATCTTGTGAAGAGAGAAAATGTGAAAATTTTTAATAAATTTTAAGGGTAAATGTTGATAAACTGAGCCAGTGAAGAAGCAGCAATATGAACATCACGTCACCATAGAAATAAATTGTTTTTTATTAAATTTCTATTCACATTTTTTCAGATTCCCAGAAAATATTTCATGATTTCATTGAAATTATTTCATTTGATATTTTTTATTTTCTGGATTTGTTTGCCATTAAATGGTTCATGTTGCTTGGTTTAAAGGTCTGTCTTAGTATAATAGTCTACAACATTCAGAACTTTCCTTGATTATGTGACTAGGGTGACTTTAACCAGTAGCAATAAGTCCATTGGATTTTCCCTTTTACTTTTCTTCCATGCAAATATGATTTTTAAACTTCTTTAACTTTATTTGGTTCCATTATCAATTCTGTCTCTTAAGATTTATTGTTCTGGGTAAACCCCTTAAGAGTTTGGAATTGTGACTCGATGGTATTTTTAATGGTTTTATAAAAATACAGTTGCCTGTGTTTTGGGGAATTAAGATGAGAAGGGTTTTCTATTAACACGAAACTCCATTTTACTTACCAGAAGAACTATTCAGACTTGAGGTCCTACTTTTTATCCTCTGTTATCAGTTACCTGTCTAGGCCCTGTAAAAGTGTTAAACATAAAAAAGCTTTCCTTCCTCAACTTCCTACTCTTTGAGGAAGAGGAATCATTAAAGCAGTATCCTATCTAATTTTGATTTTAAGGACTTTTTCCATGTGCCCTAGTTGAATTAGCTGGAACTGGTCTTTTTCTTGGCTTATTTATATCATGTAGTTCCTGTCAAGATTGATATTTAGTTGAAGAAGCCAGCATGGCCTTGATTGTGTTTCAGATTATGTAGGTATCATGGTTAAATAAGCCTGAGGAGTTCTGTCAACTTATTCTTGCACCATAAAGACCTTTGTTACCTTGAAGAACTTGTCGAATTACTTGACTGTTCTAGATGTAGTGGCATGAGCCTTGGCATTGGACCTTCAGTGAACCACGGTTTTTCATTGATCAAATCCTTGCTGTTTGCCGGGTAGTCATTCAAGGGATTAAAGGGATGATCTTATAATCTTCAGTTATAACTATGCACTATACACTTGGAAGGCTTATAACCTCAGGCAATCTTTTTTTTTTTTCTTTTTTTTTTAAGAACTGGGAATGAGAAATATTTCCAGCTAAGGCCACTCTCCAATTGTGTTAAAAACCGACACACAAAATCATTCCTTTCCAAAAATTTATAGGTACAGTAATCCTTTTCTTTCTTACATTATGTGCTCTCCATCTCGCCTGGGAAAAAAGCATTTCGTAACTGCCTGGTTTAATAAATGTTTCTATGCCAAAACCTACTGACTAAATCTTTCTGTGATATTTCTATGAGTCTCCCCTGATTCTCATATTGCTTCTTTTCCAAAACTTGGTTTATTGACGTTTAACCCTGAAATAAAATAAAAATTTTCTTTTAATAGATACGTGCCTCAAAGTAAAGTAATGAGACAAACTAGTATTTAATGGCAAGAAAGGGAGCGTCAGACATATCTCCATCCAGATTGTGATTAAGTTTTATTGCATATTTAGTTACAGTTATTTCTTCTGGATTTTTTAGTATTACTGCACAGGGATAGTACTGTTTTGAATAACTGTTGTGAAGAGGGCATTTGCCTTGCTGTACCTCTTTAGGAGAAGTGTTTCAAATTGCTTAAAACTTTTATCGTTTGGAAAATCTTTCGCTTATAGATTTCACGGCTTAAACACTTTTTCTATTAGCATCGGCTTCAGCTAAATGCATGATAAGGCGCGTCCAATGTCTTTTTAAGGTATGCTTTTGTACAACAAGATGATTGTCTCTCTTTTTCCTTCCTTCAGAGCAGAATTATTTTAAGACTTAAGTATCTGAAATTGTTGTTAGTTTTCATCAGTAATAGCTTTATTTGTCTGGTAAGAGCCATTCAGTATTATTTTGGAAACTATGGACCTTACAGGTAATGTCCCAAATTTTTTTGATATGGCATTAGAATTCCAATGTGTCCTCTATCAAAAATGCAATATTATTTCTAGTTAAAGGCTTGGTGACAGAAACCCTCAATAATTGGGTCCAAATCTAATAAAAGCTTTGAAAATTAAAGTTTGGGATATTAGGAGTAAACCTACATCTCTTAAGTTTTGCAGAATCTTGGGAAAAATTTTAGTGGTCGTTCAATAACATACTATGTTAATGTTTGAGGAATGTTATCTTGAAGAATCATGGCTTTCTTGTCAGACTGCTGGACTCTAGATCCTATTGTGGCTGCAGTTAATGTTAATCTTTGAAGGTTTTTTAGTTAAATTAATTTATAGTTTTCTTATTTTCTAAGTATTTCAACTACATTTTGATAAACAATCTGGAGTCCTATATTTCAAGTTGTATTTTGAAATGGGTTATTTTCATTAGTCTAAACCAGTTGAATTTAGAATTTTAATTATTTTATACAGCATCTTAATTTTCTTCTTTACCTATATCCTTTTCTTCACTGGTGTCCTATTTCTATCAGAGTACAGGAATCGGCAACAGAAACATTGAGAGGCTCATAGAAATAAATGGAATTTTTATAATCATTTCTTTTATTTCTATACTCGCCTGATATTCATATGCTGTACATGCCAACATATACACATGGCGACCTTCCTCCTCACTGACTTGTGATGTCAAGGAATAGGTAATACGTTGACTTTAGAACTGTTTAACAAAGAACCCATGACACTTCTCTTCTTTCCATTAACTGCTAGGGTGTATCATTACTTTACTAGAGGCATTTGTCAATTGAAAGAAAAAAAATTGAAGATTTTCCTTTTTGAAATCATTGCTAAATGTCAATAAAATGAACTTTGGAGAATATGCAATATGAACATCAGGTGAGTATAGAAATAACAATTGTTCAACATTAAAATTCCACCATCCATTTCTTTAGGATATTTGCTATTGCCACCGCCATGTACCTTTCTTTAGGCTGCATCCACATAAGAAGCAATTCAACAGATATGTGCAAGAGCAATCTGAAGCTTATTTTGGACATACTTTGACATTGGTGGGTCCATTCCAACCAGCGTCCTCTTGTTTCGTGTGAATGGTCTCATTGTAATTAAGGTACTTCAAATGCAAGCTTCAGCCTACTCTTACCAAATCACTGCATATGTAGGTACAGCCTTAGAGCTTATATTTTCCATATTCAATGGTATGCTAAGAACAAATTTCATAAAGTGATTTTCAATGAATTTTTTCATTCTAATATCAACTATCAATCTTCAATCTTTTTATAATCCTTTATCGCAGTATGAATAGACGTTTCATTCATTGTGAAATCTAGCAATATTAATTATTCATCCCAATGTATTTGCCAACAAATGTTTAGGTTTTTGTGCAATTGAAGCTTCCATTACTTGTTGGAAACTTTTGCAAAATGAGATTCCTTACTTGGCATTATAGATTGAATGCAGAGAATAGGTAAGAGATTCAGAGGACATGGAAGCAAAAAGGTTGTTTACAAATACTGTACACTCATGACCAATAAAAGAGTGGGGAAGTGATGTCACTTCCAGATAGAAATTCTGAGCTTGAGTCAGTTGCATTATCTTGCAGAAGCTACCCAACTGCATCATCTTGCAGAAGCTGCCCAACTGCATTATCTTGCAGAAGCTACCCAAATGCATCATCTTGCAGAAGCTACCCAACTGCATTATCTTGCAGAAGCTAACCAACTGCATTATCTTGCAGAAGCTAACCAACTGCATCATCTTGCAGAAGCTACCCAACTGCATCGTCTTGCAGAAGCTAACCAACTGCATCGTCTTGCAGAAGCTGCCCAACTGCATTATCTTGCAGAAGCTAACCAACTGCATGGTCTTGCAGAAGCTGCCCAACTGCATTATCTTGCAGAAGCTACCCAACTGCATTATCTTGCAGAAGCTGCCCAACTGCATTGTCTTGCAGAAGCTACCCAACTGCATTGTCTTGCAGAAGCTGCCCAACTGCATTGTCTTGCAGAAGCTACCCAACTGCATTGTCTTGCAGAAGCTGCCCAACTGCATTGTCTTGCAGAAGCTACCCAACTGCATTGTCTTGCAGAAGCTGCCCAACTGCATTGTCTTGCAGAAGCTACCCAACTGCATTGTCTTGCAGAAGCTACCCAACTGCATTGTCTTGCAGAAGCTACCCAGCTGCATTGTCTTGCAGAAGCTGCCCAACTGCATTATCTGCAGAAGCTGCCCAACTGCATTGTCTTGCAGAAGCTACCCAACTGCATTATCTTGCAGAAGCTACCCAACTGCATTGTCTTGCAGAAGCTACCCAACTGCATCATCTTGCAGAAGCTACCCAACTGCATCATCTTGCAGAAGCTGCCCAACTGCATTATCTTGCAGAAGCTACCCAACTACATTGTCTAGCAGAAGCTACCTAACTGCATTGGCATTCCACTGAAATTTTGAGATGCAGTATCACTGTTCAGTCCACATGATAGGTGAACTGGTACATTTGGAAGTATTAATATTGCAATTGAAAGTCGGTATAGAAAACTACTGATGTGGTGTTCACCCGTGGAATTTTTCCAAGGTTTTATTTAGTGAACCACTGAAAATTAGTGTGTTTAATCATAAAATTTTATTAAAAATTTCTAAGGCAGAAAAAGAAGAATAGAATTGTTACTAGCAGGGTTTTCAGAAAGTCTCTTAGAAGACACGTTATTTGCCAATATTCCTTATGTTGCTTTCTCGGCTGTTAACTAATCATGTAGTGATTTATGATATACATTACAGGACTGTATACCAAATTATGGTTTGCTGGTACCTTTTTTCTCACAGTATGGTATCACTTTCTGCAATTCATCTGTATACAGTAATGTTTGACAATCATTTTGTGTTAATAAAAGTTTAGCAATAATCTTTGATTCTGATCCATTCAACATACTTGTTTGCAAATCACATGTGGTACTAATGAGGAGTGTTTGGAACTATTTTGAGGAAAAAACTTCCTAACGATAATTTGCAAACCACTCGATCTTTTGCATGTCTGAGTATTATGATTGATTTCTTCAAGTTTAGGTGCATAGTGGATCCAAATACATGTATGATAGAATATGCAAACTAAACAAACATCTTGGTTTTTTATGGTCTTGCTTATGTGAAAATATTTTATCTATTTTGAATTACCAAGATGATTTATGATAATGTGAAACTTTTGATTATGTAATTGTTCAGATGATTTAGTACATGTTTTCTGGAGGAATATTTCCATTTAATTGATTTACTGGCAGATTTATACAAGTGGTGTAGTGCTGTGACTCAATTTCCTTTATATGAAGAAGTATCTTTTTTATAATTTACAGATGCTTGTTTAATTTAGCTTCTTTTTTCATAAGCTGAATCCAGTGATCTTTGTATGCTGTTTGATTGTAAGTTTTCTTTAGGTGATAAACATTTAATATTGGTTTCATGATTAGGAGCAAAATTGCTATGCCATGGTTTTAAGTTATTTCTTTGAATAAAAGATATAATACTATGGTAATTAACTTGAACACTGTAATACAAGTTCTCACAATAGAAATACCACAAGTTAAGCAATCCAAATACAAATATTTTAGAAATCACATGTGATTTGTGTAAGTTTCAAACACTAAATAAGGTGTGGGATTGATATGCAGAATGTTGATGCTTTGCTCTTAGGCAATTTTTGTTGATTGAAGAATATTTGTCATGGGAAGTGGATTTCCTGGGGGAGATTATTTGTAATAAAAATTTAAATCAAGGAATCATTATTACTTTCAAGTTTGCCATAAACATTTCTTCAATGCCTTGATTTGGGCAAGCCCTATGAGAGTCTTGGAATGCGACTCATTGGTGAAGTAGTAATAATGAGAGTAATCCTCAGGGTTCTTGCATTTTTGTTTGGGATAAAGCACTACTGAATTTTGTCCTGCTTTTCTAATCCAAACTCTAGAAACCTCACCAGACCTTTTGTATGCACTAATCAGTGATCTTGCGTGTGCACAAAGGTAAATATCAGCTTTAAGCATTATGCACCATTGTTTTAAAGTCAACACTTGAGCATTTTTCTACTAACATATTATCATGAAAATATGAAAAGATATACAAACTAGAAATATCAAGTATAGTGAGACTTTATTTTGTTTTGTAGTTTTAATTAATTTTAGCTTAAATCACAGTCATGATTTACATTTTGATTAAGATTAGGCGTAGCAGTACAATGCTTTTATAGTATTGAAACAGCTAGTTTTGTGCTAATATGTATAACAAAATTATCTGGATAATATTTCATGATAATTTAAGATATTACTTTTTGATAGCAAAAGTGGGATAATGCTAATGACTTCAAAGAATACAATTTCATTAATAAGTTGATTTAAAAAAAAAATTAATATAGGCAGCTTGACCATTGATAGTGAAAACTAACAGCTCATACATTAGAGGTAAGTCCTTGTGTTGTGGCAATGCCTGCCTCACCTGCTGTCGTATTGCTTTGTCTATAGCGTTACAAAACACGTCTTGCATGCTTTCCATTACATGTTGTTATTTACATCTTGTAATTCATATCGCACATTTTGAAAGAGGCTGAATATTTTGCAGTTTATATTCCTTTTTTTTTTAGAGAATTGGACACATTTAGCTGAATTATTGCTTAGGTAATATATATGCTTGCGACTAAAAAGTTGAAATTCCAACTTTTCTTTCTTGGTTAATACTTTCTTAAATTTGCATGTCTCACATCTCTTCTTAGAGAAATGTCAGTCAGGAATTGATTTTGCTACCCAAGATCTTGTTTTAGTGATTGATAAGGAAATGCATAGTAGATTTATTTAGAGCTTTCTTTATATTGACTGTTCATATGAAGTCGTTATGACTTATAATTGCTTTATTTGATACGTGCTCACATACTTAAAAGCAGCAGCTTTTTAGAATGTTTTATTGTTACCATTAGAATTGACCCAGTAGTCGTAGATGCTGTCAAACACTTCACAAGATGAAAACACTCAACACAAATCTCCTATACTGACTGTCCTAGGGTGGGGTGCAGGCTGCTGTAAGTTAAGGAAAATATATGGATATGAGGTTTACAGGGGACATTTATTACTTGGAAGAGTCAATTATGTGGATTAGTGTGATGGCTGTTACTACTCTGTTTTATTTCTCCAACCTTTTTTTTCATTGTTGGTGCCATTTTCTTTATTAAAATCTTTAGTAAACTCTTGTACTAGTTTGAATATTTTTGTTACTGTTTTATATGTTTATTTTTTGCACATGATGTTTATATTCAAGCAGTTTTATCTTTAGTCTAAGTTGATGATTAGATGGTTTTTATAGAGGTTATAAGTTGTAAGATAAACTTGTGAAATTCCCTTGTGTTTTTTAATAATGAATTGGTTGGAGACCTAAGACTTGCTATTGCTAGCTTTTCATTAGTGTGTCTGGCAGTAGACAGGCATTGCCACTCCCTGGACGGACAGTATATGAGTAGATTACTGCCTAAATTTTATTTAATCCTTTGGGTTTTTTTTTTTTCATTGTATATGATTTTAAAAATTTAAATTTAGTCATTTATGTTTGGTTACAATTGTGTGTTTTATTTAGGGGCTCTATTTATGAAACATGTATTTTTTTTCACAATTTTCATAAAAATTGGTCTCAGCTGAAGAAAATGGGCTTATTTAGAGTATTTTTGTACCAGAATCATATTTCATTCATGTATCACTGGCCAAATTTCATAAACAAAGGTAATTTGAATGATTGCATTATCAATATTATGTACAATATGAGTTAATACATTCCATAGAATTGCAGGACTATTGAATGTTTTAATTCTTAGCTACATTAAATCAGTTTAGATTGGAAATTCAATACCTACTAGAGTAGATTGGCTTAAGGAATAATTTACACCAATTCACTGATTCATGCAAAAATTAGAAGCAATGCTAGTATGAATTACTGCACTGTAATTAAAAATTGCATAAGTTGTTTCCTGTTGGACAGTAGTGGGACATGAATATTTTCTACATCTTGTAATTGATTAGTACTGTATTTGGTATTTTATGCTGAATAAAAAAAAAATAAAGTTTTTGTCAACATATCAGGTACCATAATGTTGAGAATCATACTGCAGTTAAACAAAAGTTGCAGGTTTTCTTCTTTCAGTCTCCAATGAATGTACTCTTTAAACATATTCCATTCCTAAAATTTAGATGTATTCAGAGTTAATTACTGGCTGTTTCTTTGGACTTGACTCAAGGCTTCAGCTGAATTTGTTCATTGTACGACAGATTTATTTCTAAGGCACGAGAACAGGATATGTGCAGTATGAAAAAAAATCTTTAGATTTTGATATTGTAATTGATGCAATTATGAATAATTCCATGTGATTTACTCTGGCAACAGTGAATTTTGCCTCTACAGTTCTTCCCACATATGGGAATAGGTGACGACTCAGTTTATATCCAAGGATTGTTTTGTTGCCCTAATTACAAATAGACATTTATTAAGATACTCATTTGTTTTTTCCTGAATGTGAAGTGAACTGTAAAGGAAGAGGCCTTTGTTGTTAGATTATTTCTGTCCAAATTTCTACAAACTTTATTGAAGTAAGAATGGCTAGTTTTCAGGTTTATGGCTTATTTTAAGTTATCCATTGGGGTGTTCTTAGTTTATTCTGGAATTATTTTGCATGTATTTATGTATCATTGTTTGATTTGAATATTTTTATGAACATTCTTTGTATACCCTTTACATTTTATCTTACTGATATTTTCAGGGTATTTGATGAATGACTTTGAGTTGTTATTTGTTTTAAGTAAATTTGTTTGATAGAAGATAGTATCTCTTAGTTGTATGATTTTGTATTCCTAAACCATTTATGTGATTGAATTACTATAAAGATCTTCATTTTCCCTTTATGAACTGTAGCTCTTCAGTTTCACAACATCAACTGTATATACATTTATACTATTCATCAACAATGCATGAAACTGAGCCTGGGTGTAATGCTTCTCGTAAAGGGTACGATGGGTCTTAGATTAAATTGAAGCTTTTAGGTATCAGTTTATGCTTGTTGTAAAGTTTACACTTTTTGAACGGTTTTATTACTTTTGTTACTTAGAACTTTTATTTGTTAAAATATGGCCTGACAGTTTAGACTTGTCAGTATCTGAAGAGTAATGACTGATTTATTTCATAATGATGTATCACCTTTTTCTTGATGTCTTAAATATGTTATACATATAGACCAGTTTTAGATTTTGTTACTGAGTGATAAAGTTATTATTGTTATTAAATCAAGATTTTGATTGGCTTCCAGCAGATTTCAAGCAAGATATTCAAGTTGGGGCTTCAACTGAGACGTCGCCCATTAAGGCCAATGATAAGTCATCCGTATCTCCCCCACCTTATACTCCAACTCCAGTGAATTATGGTCATGACCAAGCCATTCATAGCTCTGTAGTACCCAATGCCTCTCCAGTCTCATCAGCTCCGCCTGGTGTACAGAAAGAAAATATTCCTCTTTCAAACCATGTTAATAATAGGTAAGTGAGACTTACAAGAATTTTTCCCATTGCTGTCAAGCCCTAAAGGTATTATCAACATCCTGCTCACCATAGTTAACTAGCTTAGTCATCTCTGGATTTTACACCGATCTAAGTGTTAATTTCCTCTTACTTCTGGAATTCTATACATGGTCATCTATCCTCTGAACACACTACTCCATCAAAGGAACAGTAAACGATCACATTCTTCTCAACAATAATCTATATCACAATATTCTAGCATGAAACATGAAGAGAATTATAATTATCATCTCCCAGTAATAATTTTCATAAACAACACTCAAAGGAGTAACTAAAAAATCTAGAGGACTTTATTATTGTTGATGCCCCAATTAAAAAAACCACCCAATCTAGGGGGCGTTGTTTATTTATACTATATAACTTATGGTCAATGAAAGTTTGAAAATACAAGTGAACTGTGACACACCCAACCTGTGATTGCCATAAACTACCAGGGTATCTCAATACCAAAGGTGCTCTTCAATGAAAAATGACAATTCAAAGTAATGGCTACCTCCATAACATAAAAAAGAGCAACCAGTCTTTATTTTCTTCTGATTGTATTGTCTATGTTCTGTATTATTAATAATCATAGAGTTTCCTATATGAATTAATGGTCTGTATACCAAGTTTGAATTTCATTTTAATTTTTTTTCCAAAGATAAGTAATAGATATGCAGTATATTATTTTAATAAACTCTTCTATATGGAATCACTAGGAGCAGAGTGGTCTATTATGTAATTGAATTTTTATATATCCGATTATCAATATTACCTTAACGGTGTTAAGAAACTCACTTCTTTATACAATATATGCAGCCACAGCCTTTATAGTTAGAGTTTAGAAAGAAACTGCCAACTATTATGAATTTATGCATAATACTGAACTATGATTCACCCCTAACATCGAGTTATGATTCAGTCAAAAGTAGTGAACTATGCAGTCAAATGTTGTTAATACCTACACATGTATATATCAAGCCATTCTTCTGTGTGTTAAATGTATGTATTATATTGTATATGAGAGAGAGAAAATATAAATGTACATGTATTGTATAATTGAGATGAATATATCATTACTGTTCTATGTAGACATGATTATTCTATGCTTAAATTTTTTGATTATCTATAGAGTTTAAGGATTGCTTAATATATACAGATTTCACTATCTACAGGTAAAGGGGCTAATTGTTTATACTGTATATGTGTATGTTACATTTTACCAGAAAAAGTTTTACTTGATTACTATAATTCTTTTGAGAGACATGCTTAGAGGCTTTGTTGTTCCCGTTTCTATTTCAGAGTGGAATCTTTACCTAATGGTCACGACAAGTCGGTTTCTCCTGGTCGAGTTGGTGAAATGGAGGGCGAATCTAGGAAGAGGAAGTATCCCAGTGATAAGGCATACTTTATTGCCAAAGAAATTTTAACAACTGAAAGAACATACAGAAAGGATTTAGAAGTTATTCATACAGTAAGCATGTATTTTTCATTTTCATGACTAGAAAACTATTGTTGCATGTAGCTTATTGTATCTGAATGAATTTATTTGGAGATAAGTGCAGTATTAAACTATATGCACCAGTACTGGTAGCAATGTATAATGTGGTATGGAAAAAATACAGTAGTAGTATTAACGTAAGTTGTACCCCATTATCCCTGACCTTGTATTAGGGCTTGCATTTTTAACAGAAATTCCTCGACTTACAAAAGTAATACATTCCAAGAAGCTATTTGTAAGTCAAATCTCGTTAAGTTTTGGCTTAAGGTAGGCTTCCCTTAACTCTATATGCTTCTACTATTAATCCATTGTTTCATCCTTTATTTCCGTCTTGCTCTCCAACCTCTTCTAACTTTTACCTCATAGATGCACTTGGGTGCTTAATGACCTCACAAGGCCCAATGTGGAGCTTTACTGTATAGTCCAGATCCATAAATTCAATCCAATCCTAACTGTTGTGACTTGGCAGTAAATTCTCTCTCTCATTGCAGGGATAAGGAAAACTTTATAACCTTTTTACATCTCATTGAGAGAAAGTTAAATAAAAGTTAAATAGCTTATTTATCTTTGATTTATTGAAGAAGGTGTTCTGTAGAAAAAAAATATTCAAAGCTTTTATTTTCTGTGTTTTTGTTGCTTTAGAACTTTACAAAGTTCTGTATAATTACATGGTTGATATTTATGGGCATATTCTCAAGGGAGCAGTAGTTTGTCTCTTTTATAAGATATGATAAATTTGGTGTATATGGTATTGGTGACTTTAGTAATTACGCTGCCAGTTATAAATCAGTCTCTTTCATATCATAAACTTCATGTATATAAAGAACCTGTAATCATTAGAATTGTGATTTTGATAATAAGAAGAATAATTTAATTTCCTTTTCTGCAGTGGTTAAGAGAAGAAGTCAGCAAAGAGGAAGGAATGCCAAATGAAATCCTGAGTCGACTGTTCACGTATATAGAACCAATCTACGAGTTTCATTCACAGTTTCTAAAAGAACTTGATAACCGGCTAGCACAATGGTATGGGATCCTTTATTTTCCTTGTTTTTTTACTACTAAGATGAAGCATTTCTTACCACCAGTTAAGATTTAAACTGATAATTTCATGTTTTCAAAGTGTCTACTCAGGAAAGAGGGGTAATTACCTAGGTTTTTCTTTAATTATACTCAAATATCTCAATTCCATGAGTGTTTTTTTTATTATATTATTAGAACAAAATAGCTGTATATTCGGGTTTATTAGTTTTTATTATTAACTTCAACAAATAATCCCATTTTATTATATATGCCTCAATCTTGTATGGTGAATATTTCTATGGTTGTAGTAACTGTAAAACAAGAACGGCTATTAAAATTCTATTCATGATTTCCCTGTCTGGAGAGGGATCACCGCAATTGTGTGATCAGTTGAAACTAATGCAAACAGAAAAAGGGTTTTTGGCATAAGATCTTTTGAAAATGATTCCCAACAGTTAAAAATCTAATTGTTATAAATACTATAAAACCAAATTCAAATTCCAGAAAATTGACATACTACTTTGAGGCTTTTCAACACTCAACGATCCAAATATAATTGCTATAATACCTGAAAATAACTGTTCTACTCTCAGATGCTTGAGCACAGAATTAATCATGGTTATATATCCCTTTATGGCTGAAAACGAGCATTATAATAAAAAGGGACCATAATTTAACAAAATACAAGCAAGACCAAGTCATTGATTGCTTCTTACCTTTGCACCAATAAAAATAAACTTTACATGGTCTTTGACATGGAATATTTGTAGACTGTCTTTTAGAGCCTATGATAGACAGTCTAGAGAGTTTTGGAAACCCTATGTTACTGAGGATACAATGCTTAGTCACCACGTGGTCAGATGTAGCACGGATTAGTTTTGATGAATCATGTTTGAGATGGGTTGTCTGAGCAGGTTAGCTTTGTAAGGCAACATTTTTGTACACTCGATAACAGGGGTCATAGATCCTTCCTTCACTAGAGCGAGTAGTAAAATATTTAGACTAACATCTAGGCACACAGGGATAAGCAAAGGTTAGGAGGCACATTCGTTTTTGAGAGGAGAGAGATAAGAATCCAGGCCTACATCTCGGTTTTAAGCCTGGCAAACTCTGGGGGTTTAAAAAATTGGCTATAAATGTGGAAGATTGATGGTATGGCTATTGAAGGACAAAGAAAATACAGAATTCAAGCCTCTGTAAGACCTCAGATGTTGTAGATACCGAGTACTTTATCACCACAATTTACTGATAAGTGCATTAAAACCACTAGGTATAATAGCTATTGAGGAGTTAGGCTAGGGTTTGAACCAAGAATTAAATGGATTTCTGAGCTCCCAAAAAAGGAAAAGTCAGCAGTGATAGTAGTGGCATCATTCCTTTTATAATCAACAAGCCTAGCTATTGTTGCAAAAATAAAGCTTTCTAAAACACCAGAATTAACTTCAAAGGAATTTTTTTTTAAAAACACATCTGAGATTATTACCCAAATAAAGCAATTAGTAAATTAGCTCGTAAACCCTGAATTTAATGGTTTTAATTTGTCTAATGATGGACTCAAAATATGGTTTTATAAGGAAATCTATAATGAGGTAACAGACTAGTTTGATACAAGTCACAATGTCTTTGAGGCACCAAGGACTTGGAGACAAAATAAAACTAAAATTAGCATCTATTCTCTGTAATAGTGATAACAGTTCAACAACTTCTATCAATAACAAAAGGGGGAATTGAGAAGTTTATAAGGTAGTTTTAGCATGAGATTTTTGAAGCACTCAACGTACACCTCATTGTCTACAATTAGTATGCTAGTGCTGTGCCTACACTGAGGTTCATAGACAAAAGGCATTTTCTATGTAACGGCATCTCTTGAATAATAGCCATGCATGATCTGTGAAGTAGACATTTTATTTTTTTCAAATAAGTTTGCGTGAATACAAGTAAACCACCATAAAATTTGTCTTCTTTGTAATCACACTAGTAAGGGTAATAAAAGCATTAGTGTTAGAATTTAACCATACAATTAAACCTATGATGAACTAGTGGCCGATTTTGCAAGCAAACGAAAATGCACTGTCATCCAGAACATGTAATCGCCCAGCTTTAGCATCTACAATATGATATAAAAACAATGATGTTCAAGAGCCCTTACTTTTAGCGAGATGGATATAAGGATCTAGACTACCTACTCGGTCTTCTGCCTCACAATCTACAGGAGATGTCTAGTAGAGTGACTAGAGTTTAGCTACAGCAATATCTATGGTAGGGCAGCACAAAGAAATTTCAAAACCTTTACTGGAGGACCATTATGTAATTATAACCACTATATTCTACGAAGATAGTCAGGTTAGTGTAAGCAACTGAGCAGGGAAGCCAGACTTACAACCCACAAGAGAATGCTCACTACCCTTCTGTGTATATCAAAAGGTAGTTAAATGAGTTAAGATCTGAAAACTTATCACTTTCTTGATGGGTAAGTGAGTATTGGCATGTCAGATTGTTAACAAACCCACAAAAGACAACTATTCTCTCTGCTAGATTGGAAAGCGAGTACAGTATTGGTGTCTATCATCCCTAGTTCCCTTTTAATTAAAATTTACTTGCTCTCCCCAGCTGTTATATGACACTAACATCAGTCGTTCCATTTACAATGTTGTGCTCTTCACAATGGTAACTTAAAAAGTAGTGCTTTCTTGTGCAGATATGCTAACAAATTAAGCAAAGAAGACAACTTAAAATGCAATAAACATGAGTCATACGATAAGCCCGACCATCCACCTATGTAATATGATATAGTTAATACCACTTACTTTAGCAAGTGGAGGGATATTAGAATCCAGACTAACCACTTGGTCTTTTGCAGCATAATGTAGTTGTCTAATTAAGCAACAAAAATTTTAGTAATGCAGGGGTTTAGCAGCAAAATGGCCTAAAATAATTGAAGAATTTGAGACTGTACAAGCTTTTGCATCTGTACCACACAGCAAACTTTCAAGACTCCTTACTAAAAGTAACACTATCAACACTAGACTCAATTTAGGAAGTGAGGTTGGGTTGGGCAACCAGGCAATTATGATCTTAGGGATGAATTACAGGACTGAATTAAACAAAGGAAGCTAGGAATTTCAAGAGCTTTGAAGCTCATCACTATTGAAATTGGTTGAATATTTGAATGATTAAAGGGGGTGTGTCATTATTGTTGTCTTCCCCGCAATAAAATAATTAGCCTAGTCTTCCCTGGATTTCCCCTGCTAAAAGCAAGTTTCATTTAGCTCCTTGAACTTTTAACTTGATAGGCAGCCATTGAAAAATACTTTCAATGAGAGGGGCCATGATGCAAGCACTTCATCACAACAGTTATTTAAATAAAAATATTGCTTTTAACATTATTCACAAAGAAAATCTGGATCTTGATATCATAAAAGCAAATAACTTGAACATTCCATGTGGTAATTGCTAACAGGTCTAGAAGACATCTTAATGCTCAGTATTTAGTAAACAATCAGGAGCATGTTTGAACTAAACCAGGACCAAAGAGAACTGTAGGATCAAAGAGAGACTAGGACATATGTTACTGCTTATTGCAAGAATGTTCCTTACTTTACTAAGGACATGTGTTTTTGAAGGGAAAGAAAATGGATAAATTTTATAAAAATTTAAAATTTTACGGCTAAATGTGGATTAAACCGAGCTTCTGGAGAAAAAGCAATATCAATTGAGCATCAGGGTAGGTTCATAGAAATGAAAGTCATTTTAAGAATCATAATCTTAGTTTTAATTCTAAAGTAAACCCATTAAGTTAGTCCTATAATTGATGATAATTAGGGAATGTACGACATTAAATGTTATTTTTTTATGCTTTGTTTGTATGTCAATTTCTAGTGGGATATGTTGACAAAGTTAGGTTATCAGATTCAGTTCTGAAATTTGTCGTAGGAGTTAAAGTAATTTTTTTACACGTTAGTATGGTTTGAAATTGATTTTGGATTTACTCAATAAGTTAACCATAACTGTTGTACAACATATCCCCATGGAATTATGCCAATGTGTAGATTCATCATAATTCTGTTTTATCTTTTACATGCAGTGGACATCAGGTAGCAATATTTTGTTCTTTATTTTATTTTACATCTTGATTACTTCATTTCTAAAACTTTTACCACGGCAACCACCAATATTGTAGTCATGATCCTCACCCTTTTCTCATTAAGTGGCTGATGAATTACCTATAAACCCTTTGGAACAGCATTTGGTTTTAAACGTCACTCGTATGTCCCTTTACCTTAGTGGTGACAGTTATGAAATTAACATTTATATTCACTGGATTTAAACCCCTTGTGTATTATAGCTTTACATATAAAATTCTTCCCAGAATATTAGTCGTTGGGGAAGGCCCAGAGACACCTTATACCCCTATCCCTTCCCAAATTTACAACCCTACTTTTGGGATATGTGAGGGGTTTGTTTAGACTTGTATGAACTAATACTATAAGTACTTTTTAATTAACCAGTACAGTATTTATTGAACAGTAATTTTGACGGCGGATATTAGATACAGTAAGTCTGGATTTAATAAAAACTATCAATGGTAATTTGTTATGCCAAGCAAAGTTGAATAATTCGTGGAAGCTAATGTAAAAATTAAATTTCACTATAAGGAAACAAATATTAAACTTATCATTCTGATTACTTTAGTTAATATTTTATACAGAACTTGTACTAACTCCCAGGTTTGATATTAATATTTCCAATATTTTTTTTCAGGGATGGCCGTACAAGTGGATCAAATAAATTGGAGTCTCAAAGAGTTGGTGATATAATGCTGAAGAACATGAGCATGTTAGAGGTAATGCAATTTGCTCCAAAATCTAGACACAATACATTGACTATCTGTAGATCACCTTTTGTAGTGTAATGTAAGATACTTAGACAGGACTCAGGATTTTTATGCAGTCTTACTTTGGTTCTTAGTTGTACTGTATTCCTTTTTTAACTCTGTAATTTTCTTTGGTTCATGTTTAATTTCTACATTTTATACTTCATTTTTTTACCTTTTTGCTCACTTCTATCCAGATTCTTTTTAAGCAGAGCTGTCCTCCAGTGCACACTTGCAAAACCTTACTGTGTTTGTTTTATGTACTATAGTCTATAGGTAGTAGGTTGGCCAGGGCACCAACTGCCCGTTGAGATACTACCGCTAGAGAGTTATGGAGTCTTTTGACTGGCCAGACAGTACTACATTGGATCCTTCTTTCTGGTTACGGTTCTTTCCCTTTGCCTACACAAACATCGAATAGTCTGGCCTATTCTTTAAAGATTCTCCTCTGTCCTCATACGCTTGACAACACTGAGATTACCAAACAATTCTTCTTCACCCAAGGGGTTAACTACTGCACTGTAAATGTTCAGTGGCCACTTTCCTCTTGGTCAGGGTAGAAGAGACTCTTTAGATATGATAAGCAGCTCTTCTAGGAGAAGGACACTCCAAAATCAAACCATTGTTTTGTAGTCTTGGTTAGTGCCATAGCCTCTGTACCATGGTCTTCCACTGTCTTGGCTTAGAGTTCTCTTGCTTGAGGGTACACTCGGGCACACTATTCTATCTAATTTCTCTTCCTCTTGTTTTGTTGAAATATATATAGTTTATATAGGAATTATTTATTTTAATGTTACTGTCCTTAAAATATTTAATTTTTCCTTTTTTCGTTTCCTTACCGGGCTATTTTCCCTATTGGGGCCCCTGAGCTTATAGCATTCTGCTTTTCCAACTAGGGTTGTAGCTTAGCAATTAATAATAATAATAATTCATATTGGTTTTGTATAATTTTGCATAAATACACACACAATGGGTCATAATAAGTTTATTGATACTGTTACGGCAAAACTAAAAGTGTGACTCATGATGGAATTGCAATATATAAGTAGCTACTGTATTTCCAATTTCTTACCCATTATTTAAGCCTAACACTGCCACAATGAAAGCTGATATGTAGGCTGAATTTGTAGTTTTCGAATTTAAAAAGAAAAAAAAATTCTTTATAAGGATACGATAGTGATTAAGATGTAGCTAAATTCATCATCTGAATTATAAAATTCTTAATCTTGAACTATGATATACACTTCAACTGTAAAATATGCGTAATAAATAGAGGGTAAAAAGTGATAGGACAAAGAAAACTACCCTCATGGCTGAACACCACTAAAGTACAGTACTGTACTTCATTCAAGTCAACGAGAGTGGTCCAGTACCTTTTGTCTGGGATATTACATTATTATTCATTCTCATCTACCTCACCTTTTTTCTCTTTGGTTGGTATATTTTTCTTGCCGAGAAGTTATTGGATCCCTCTCCCTCACAAGCTTGAACTTTATGAAGTTTGTTCTCAAGGTACATTTGCACTCTTCAGACAGTTTCTTGGTTGGCTCAGTAAAACCTTTTGATGACATTCTACATTCTATTCTCACTACATACAAGGAAATCTTCCACAAATTTATTGAAATCGTTTTCCCCCTAACTTTGCTTTTCCCTCTAGGGTTGTAGCTTGGCTAGTGGTAATGATAATAATAATAATGATAATGATAATAATAAAAACAACAATAGTCTGCTACTTCTTTCCAAGGCAATACTGCCTCATATCCTCCCTTTTCATTTATTGTGGGCTGCTACCCTATGCTATTTATTAATACATTAGGGGTCTCTTAGTCCTGTCTCCTTAATATCATTCTGCAGTCAGATTTTTTCTAATTTGACATTCCATTTTTTTATGTTAAGGGTTCCTTCCACCGCCAGTTAGGAGCAACATATATCTTTGATAATACAGCATACAAAAATTCTTGGAATCTTAAATGGTGACATATACAAAGGCAATTCATGCAAGTTTTACCTGCATATATCAGTGTAAATCAGTTTACCATTCATTAAAGGTATTACTGTAATTGACTTACTTTAGAAATTTAAAAGTCTAGCATATATTTAATTTTAAGTGTTATCTTATTGTGATCTGACACATAATAAAAGTAATTATTTACAGCTATATGAGCAGTATCTTGAGGGTCATTATGCCATACTGGAAGGATTAGAGTCTTCGTTCCGTAAGAATCGTCGCTTCGAACAAGTGTATAGAGACTTTGAAATGCAGAAAGTTTGTTACTTGCCATTAACATCTTTTATCCTCAAACCTTTACACAGACTTCAACATTATCATCTTCTGTTAGACCGTAAGTTATTGCCATTTGCATCTAAGTTAGCATTGATTTTATATGAAAATAAACCTCACTATACATTACTTTGCAACATTAAGATGAGGCTAATTGCATATGTTCTGACTAACAGGTCTTGTAAAGCATTATGGCAGTGCAAACCACCATGATTATCGAGAGTGTATGACTGCCAAAGCAAAACTTAGTCAAACAGTGAAAAATATGGGCCCAGTTCTAGTTGCATCTGTAAGTATATAATTTGAACATTATTATATTTTTCCAGTTTTATCTTTGTGAAGTGCATAATAGTCGTAGCAGTCAGTAGGTAATACAGTATCGTAAAACTAAATTTATTACTTATAAACAGGAAGTTGTAGATAAATGATTCCTCAAAGTAGATAATTAATTGTTTTTAAGTGATTAAAACTTTAAGGTATTATAAATTATCAATATTTATTTCATTCACTTTATATGAATAATTTATCTTATGTTCCAGACATCATCCCTTTGTTGTATTTTTATCAATTACATTCTTTAAAGTTCCTAATATTTTGTATTTTTTAACTGAATTATTGAGATGTCAGAGTATTCTAAAGTAGAATTTTTTCAATTATTGTACTAGGGTTATTCATTCTGTTAATCTTTACCTGATATTTTATAAAGTATACATTAGAACCACACAGTTACGGACTAATAGAGGGAACCGGTGTCCGGTACCCCAGATAGTCTGTTGTATCCGCAAAAAGTTTCCCAAAGTATAAAATCAAGTAAAATTATAGCAAATTCTATAGGCCAGCATGTGGGTAACATCAAAATTAATATTGCAACTAATGTCAATCCTGTACATTATAGACTACCATAGTTTACTCAAAGGTATTTGTGTCATTACCTCCACCAACAAAGTTGGAAGGAGGTTATGTTTTTGCCCCTGTTTGTGTGTGTGTGTTTGTTTGTTTGTCAACAGCTTCCTGGCCACATATTTAATTGCAGAGTAATGAAACTTGCAGGGATTAACTTGTGCAAAAAGCTGGAAATTATTAAATTTTGGAAAGTCAAGGTCACGGTCAAGCAAAATGTCCAATTCAAGTAATCAGCCATAAGTTTGGCCATTGTTGTCACATGGAATTCAAACTTGGTTCATATTTGAGTGTATGAAAATCCACGCCAATTAATACATACGTCAATGGTCAAGGTCGAGAAGTGAGCTGCTGCGGCGGAGGTCTGCGCTCTAATGAGTGCCCTTCTTATTAGATATCAATTGGATGTGTAAATGCATTCATTATGTTTTCCTTTTTGGTGTCATATATCAGAGAAACATAATATAGAGACCACTTTCATTTATTTTGAATTTCTAAGACTACAGTAAGTAAAACATCTTTACAACATATATTGTTAAGAATACTATTCGTTACGTATATCTGGGCATATCCTCGAGTGGTGGCTTTAAATCTATTTTTGGGTGAGATAGCCATGTCGTCCTGATGGAAGGTTCCTATAGGTAGCTTTCTAAGGGATATTTGGCTACAGTGATATTCCCAGAGAATTAACCTTTAGGTCTCCAGAATTCTAACTCCTGGCACGAATATCCTTAAAATTTTTCTTGAGGATATCGCATAATATCAGGGGACGTGTGATGGCAAGGTCAACCGAGTGTGTTTGTTCTGATATGGGCTCACATAGAAAACAGTTGATTTCATTTGTATAGAATTATTCCTTCAATAGGCTATTTATATTGAAGATATACCAATAATGAATAGGGTAAAAATGGCTTTATTACGTTTATATAAATAAATACAGAGCAAATAAATATAAAGATCTTGGAAATATTCACTTCTTATGGTGACCGTAGCCAACTGAATGCTACTCTAGTTATCTTAATTTAGTTTAGTATATCCGAAGTCCATGGTACAGTAACAGTATCCGTTGCTGCAAGGTTCTACTGTATTTAGTTTGCTCTGAATTTATTTCTATAAGTCTTACCCAACATTTGGGTAATGGTACATATTTACAGTGTATCTTTTATGAAAGGAGTTTTACTAGGAAAAAAAAACTAAAAAAGTTCTACTTAGTAAAAGAAATATAGAAAGGAAAAAAAAAATTTTATCTCGTGTGGAGAAATAGGCAGGAAGTTAAATGAAAGAAATTGTGCATAACTAAAATACATTGCAAGTGCACTAGAAGTGGAGATGCAAAGGAAATGCCTCAACTGACAGTTCTGAAACAAACTGAGCAAATGAGTAGCAGCTCCCAGACCAGCTATAAATTAACCAGTAGGAATGACTTGTTTCAATTTATCCTTCTTTAAAAAGAGATAAGGATGAACAAAACACTGTGCTACATAGAAATGTGTCGAAACTACAGTACCTTTATATCCCTTTTAAAACTTGCATTCATCATTAAAAACTTCATAGTTAATGTTTTTTCCTTGAGTCCAGTATTTGGTGACAGCCACTCTATGTACACTTTCAAGTTCTCCCTTTTTGTTGTGGGTAGACATTAATTTGTTATAACAATTACAAAGAAACGCTGGTGATTCTCGTCTCATTTACTCTCAAAGATGTTTTGACTTGTACTTGTCTGAGCTTTCACAAAAAGAAGCTAATGCTGTTAAATTCTTGATAAGCTCAAGACAATTGGAATTAAATCTTTAGGCTATAGCAAAGTAAAGGGCTTGAGTGGCATTATCATCTGCCCTATAAACAAGTAGCCTAGCCTTCTTCAGATTTCCCCCTAGTCAATAAGAGAATGCAGTCATGATCATCCACAAACATTATTATTATGCACCAATTGCTAATAAATCCAGAAAAAAAAAATTAAAAACACTAATGTATAAAAACCTATCTGAAGTGGAAGAGCATATATCTTTTGTTATTCCATGTTGACTTTTAGACAGAAGCAGCACAATATGCACAGCCCTTTATTGTCGTTTTACGCTTGTTTCATTACTTTATTAGAAGTATTGGTATATTGGTTTGAAAAAAAAAACAGAATATTTCTTAATTTTAAGGAGTACCACCGACATTCTAATCTTCCAGGGACAAAAGCAGTATGAACATCAGGCAAGTATAGAAATAAGAAATTTTATTAATTAAACTTTCTTGTTTTCTCTTCATGTGGTTCCTGCCAATGGCAAGGTTTGGTTATATTGTACTGTATTTCTTTGTAAAATAGACAGAATATAGGGTAGGATCTTAAAATTATGGTATATTCTGAAAGTACAGTATTAAATACAGTACTGTATGACAATGGTATATTTTAACCCTTCTACCCCTAATGGATGTACTGGTACGTTTCACAAAACTCATGGACGTACGTTTTTGCATATTTTTGATAACTTTATGAGAAACTTCAGGTATTTTCCAAAATAATGAGACCAACCTGACCTCTCTATGACGAAAATTAAGGCTTTCAGTACAGTCTAAAAAAAAAATATTGCAAAACGTGCTTGAAATAGAAAAACGCCTGGGAGTTAAGGGTTGGAAAGTTCCAAATAGCATTGGGGGTAAAAGGGTTAATGCACTAAACTGTACAACAATTTTTGTTTACCTTGTATACATGACCTTATAATAATTGTATCATCTCTCAGGAAAATCTTGTCAAGTTGGTGGAGCTTCAGAGGGATTTAGTGGGAATCGACAATTTGGTGCAGTCAGGTAGAGAATTCATTCGTGAAGGTTGCCTACAAAAATTGTCTCGCAAAGGTTACCAGCAGCGTATGTTCTTTTTAGTAAGTACCCTTGTTTTATTTATAATAATTCTTTACAATGTACAGTACTGTTTATTACAGTAGTTAGGAAATAAGAGCAAATTTCTATTCATATCTTGAATTTTCAATGATTCTTACCTGAAAAGTAACAACTGCTTTTAGTTTTTAGAATATTTTTGTTATTTCAGGAAGTACATCAACACATAAGACCAAGGTTTGATATAAAATTTCTAGGGATCGGCAGACTTTTATACATAGTTTATGTATATAGTGATGAGGCCTTGTAATTAGTTTATTCACTTTTGTTCTTTTATTCATGTGTTGCAGTATTACATGAGTGGTTAACGTGAGGTACTTTTATATTTTTACCAAAATACATTTTTTTTTTTTCTGTGAAAACCACTCGCCTTGATGTGGTACTAAATATCTAGTGGTTTAAAGATTTTAAATATCACTAGTAGTGTATAAATTCTATTTAGATTTCTAACATCTAAAAGTAATTATAACTATTTTTTAGGAGAAATTTTTAGGTACAGGTTAATAGTTTATTAACCTTTATGGTCAAAACATTTACAGTAATTTACTTTCCCCGGATATTTTTAATTATCTGCATTTTATTTTCAAATTGCTTTAAAGTACTGTACTCTATAATAGGAGTACATTATTGTTTTGATATTCAGAACAGTAACTCCTTAACTATGCTCTGTTTTTAGAATATATCTTAAGAGTTGATAAGCATTACCATGCTTTTTATTGCGTTAATATCAGTAACACCAGTAGCATCTATCGCACAACCTTGACTCTTGACTATTCAAATCAAGTTTGTTATTAGTACAGTAATAGTATTTTGTTCCAACACGGAGTATTTACCTCGAACTACTTTCTTAGGAGTTACTGAAAACTCTTCCCATCCGACCAGAATTTTGTGTAGTTTACCCTATTCCCGTTTTCTATGGGGTTAACCTCAGGTGGAGTGATACGTGCCCTGAGGCGACCCGGGGTCAGAGAGCATGCTTGCTCAGGTCGTGCTTCTCAGTAAGTTTCTGGTCGCGATGTGATTATCATCTCTCCGCGCTTTCCTCTCCCAGTGCAACCCTTTGTGTTCCCCGACCCTTTGTGTCTACCACGTGTTACCCACGTGTTCATTCCTTATCCTTCCTCTGTGTCCCTGTGTCTCTTGGTGTCTTAATGTTGCGTTATGGAGCATCCCCGCCGTTGCCCTGGGCCTGGGGCCGGGAAATCTTGTGGGGCTTTTCTTTCTAAGCCTGTAGTCGATCCCCACTCGTGGTGTTCGTCGTGTAGGGGCAAGGTGTGTTCCCCTACAATCACGTGTCCGGAGTGCGAGTCTTGGACCGAGATCCAGTGGGTCCTCTACGGCACGAAGAAGAAGAAAGCGGCAAAGAATTCGCCCAAGAAGGCCAACGTTTCCTCTTCGCTGGTTTCGCCGGATGCCTCGTCGGAACGGGGCTCCCTACCATCTTCCCCTACCCAGAGTAGGGGGCGAGATAAGTCCGTTGCGGGGAAGCGGCCCATTGCCCTTCCCCAAGAGTCTGAGCTGTCTGTGGGGGATGATGTTAGTGCTATTCAGGCATGTGTGGGGCCTGAGGGAGGGACGGGAGTGTGTTCGGGAGACGAAGTCCTGGTGCCTACAGGATCCGTCTCTACTGAAGATCCTATGTGGGAGAAGACGGGTGCTGCCTCTTCCCCTGCATCCTGGGTTTATATTTCAGGTGCTTCGGCAGCCGGGGGAGACGCCGAGAAGGAAGGCTGATCGATTTCAGAACCCACCGCATGGGATCCGCCTAGGACGCCCTTCAGGTCTCCCTTGAGATTGGAAGAGGAGTTCGACTCGTGGTTCGCTCGGAAGAAGGTTCCTCGGTCTCCCCCAGCGCCCTCGTCAACGCTCCCGCCCGTCTTTCTGCAGCCCCCTCCGCCAGAGAACCGACGCGAGGTTCCCCCTGCAGATTTGGACGACTCAGGTGATTCGGTGGACTCCCTCTCCTCCTCCTCGTCATCCTCTTCCTCAGATTCCTCATCGTCAGAGGACGAAGACACGAAGTCTTCGAAAAGGAAGCGGGAGAAGTCCCGAAAGAAGAAGTCCCGCTCTCGTTCCAGGCACGGCATTAAGAAGTCCAAGATCTCCAAGAAGAAGGCGAAGAGGACCCGATCGTCGAAGGATAGGTGGGTGAAGATACCCCGGAGTGAGCTGTTTAAGGCTACCACAGCCGCGGCCACTTCGGGTTGGCTCCCTAGGGCCTTGTCTTCACCCGCTCGACCCTCCTCCTCCAGCAGGCCAGTTCACCGTCAGGGGACGTCACACCAGGCCCCCCGAAACCTAGTTAAGAGTTGATAAGCATTAGCATGCTTTTTTAAATATTAAACTTAGCCGGTGAATATATAATAGCTGACGTCTCCGACGGCTATTATATATTCACCGGGTAAGTATATTCAAAAATTTATTTTATAATCAAAATATCATTTTTAAATATTAAACTTAGCCGGTGAATATATAATAGCCGTCGGAGACGTCAGCTATTTTATATATTCACCGGGTAAGTATATTCAAAAATTTATTTTATAATCAAAATATCATTTTATTGCGTTAATATCAGTAACGCCAGTAGCATCTATCGCACAACCTTGATTCTTGACTATTCAAATCAAGTTTGTTATTAGTACAGTAATAGTATTTTCATCACAAGATAAACTATTTCTTAAGTCAGGCTTGGTAGCTTTTGGTAGTTTACATTGTCTATTCAAACTACCACCAGTGTTAATCTCATTCTTTGTATCGGAATAGCATCAAAGGGCCTCCAGTTCTTCAGAAGAAATAGTATATTTTATCTCTTACAAAGTCTTATACAGCCCTTTTAACCGTTTAGTTGTGTTGTGCTGCATCATCCAATATGGCATTAATAACAAGTGCTGCAATAGCATAATAGAGCCTATACAGTGAACCCTCGTTTATCGCGGTAGATAGGTTCCAGACGCGGCCGCGATAGGTGAAATTCCGCGAAGTAGTGACATCATATTTACCTATTTATTTAACATGTATATTCGGACTTTTAAAACCTTCCCTTGTACGTAGTACTGTTAAGAAACCACCCTTTAATGTACAGAACACCTAATGCATGTACTACAGCACCCTAAACTAAAAACAGGCACAAATATTAAAGGCGATTTTATATCATGCGTTTCCTAAACACCTAAAAAGCACGATAAAAAATGGCAACCAATGTTTTGTTTACGTTTATCTCTGATTATAATGAAGAAACAAACGCATTTACACATCTGTGTATAGGTTAGTTTTTGCATCAATTATATTGATTATTCAGTACAGTATGTTGATTTGGTTATTACTAATGTTTTACTTAATTTTTCTTAGGACTTCCAAATGAAATGTTTTTCTTTATGACGCCGCCTGAAACGACGGCGTCATAACGTACGTTCAGTTAACAAACTAAGGAATTTAACGCCATGATGAAAGTGATAAATAATGATATTACAGTAAAAGCTTTTATAAAATATGTTATTACAAATATTATTTACCGTATCTATATAAAATCATACATACGTAGCAAAGCAGGAAAACAATCTACGAGAGAGAGAGAGAGAGAGAGAGAGAGAGAGAGAGAGAGAGAGAGAGAGAGAGAGAGAGAGTTGTTTTACATACGTAAATGTAAATTTTAAACAAACAAAAAAAAAAGCCCCATTTCATATAAAATAGATTACAAATATTTTACTTTATCATATTACAGTAGTCTGTATAATACTGTAAAGTTCAGTACAGTTTGTTGTTGTTATAGTCGTGGTGATGAAATTCTCACGAAACAAAAACACGCCATTTGATTACAACAGCTGATTCATTCTCTCTCTCTCTCTCTCTCTCTCTCTCTCTCTCTCTCTCTCTCTCTCTCTCTCTCTCTCTCTCTATCTCTCTCTCTCTCTCTCTTCGTGTTATACAATATTTACATTTAGATGAAGAAACTAAAATTAGTTTTCTTAGTGTCAATTAAATAAGAAACGAAAAAATTAGGCCGAGTCTACATCCATTTCAATCATAGCTAAAAAATACGGCATCCGATTTCATCAGCAAACCACTATTTTTTGGGAAATATCATTTTATTCTAGAAAATTGCCACTCTTTAAATAGTTAATTGCACATTAAGAAAGCGTGTACTTTTGTTTTTAAATTTCGGGTGTGTTTTAAAAATCGAGTATTGTTGACTTCTTTTTGTTTTACTTTTGGCTGTGATTAGATCAGCTGTCATCTAGCTGCCGCTCTTGAGTGTGTACGAATACACTAACAAAGTATCATTTATACCATTTCTTAACTTATTCAAACCGTCTACAGTATACAGTTGATATTACATAAGCACCAATGTGTTATAACCTATCATATTTTTTTGGTTATTACATTTAAACCCCCCCCCCCTCTCTCTCTCTCTCTCTCTCTCTCTCTCTCTCTCTCTCTCTCTCTCTCTCTCTCTCTCTCTCTCTCTCTCTCTCTCTCTCTCTGTGGGCTACTTTTCACTACCTCCCATTCCTTACCTCTCTCTATCTCTCTAACAAATGATATCTTTGTTGCTCCTCAAAGTTTCATTTATATTGAAAATCGATCATGATTCAATTTTCCTTACTTTCTCCAATCTCGCACCATCGGTCACATCGCGGTATTTTCGATATTTCCGGAAAATCCGCGATATATGTATATACATGGGTTATGAAAAAAATCCGCGAAGTGGTGAATCCGCGATGGTCGAACCGCGAAGTAGCGAGGGTTCACTGTACTGAGATAATCTTGCGTAGGGCACACCTCAACACCTTTATCTTTGAAGTCTTTTTGTTAACCTCATTGGGTTTTGTAACCTAGATTATCAGCAATGCTAAGAGATGTTTTCTTCTGGATTTGTTAGTAATTTTTGTGAGAGTAGTTCAAGGGACTGGAAAAATACACCCAATGACCAAATTGGTTTGTTAATTCTGAGGTAAGAGAAATTAAGTTAAAACAAAGATAGTGAATAACAAGTTACTTACTGAAGACCTTACAAAAAATTTATTACATAAACTAAACCAAGAACAAAAGATAGAAAATACTACATTGGTTTGTTATTCCAGAATAAAAAAAGAAATAGTAACTTGTTAAGAAACAAAGTGCTGAGTGCAATAAATGCTTTGAATAACCTTAACCAAGAGTAAAACAACTTAAACTAAAACTGATTGGTTATTTCTTAAGGTGAAAAAATGAGCTAAAACTGCAGTGCAGGATAGTAAGACAACAAATTAATCAAATGCAACAAATGCCTTAAACTCTTATAGAAGACATTTTTCTTGTCATTGTTACCTGACATGAAGATTCTCAATTAATACAACAAATTTGGTTACTCACCAGCCATATATGAACTTATCTTCATTCTTCCTGGAACGTAATTAGCCTCATTCAAACACAGATTTTGGGTCATTTGCTACTCTATATAGTAATGCCCCTAATTTTTGTAAACACCCTCTATACATGAATTTCTTATTTCCTAGATGTTATTTATTATTTGCTAACCCTAAATTTCTAATTGATACAAAATATATGTAATGACAATTAAAATATCAAAGAAGATATTAATTTTTGTGAAATAAAACAATGAATTAGATTACACTTTTTTTTCACTTTAACATCTTACATGTACAGTAATAGGTAAATAAAAGAGGAAGGCATGCTGGATAATAATAATAATAATATCAAATGTAAGATAGTACGGAGGGGCGAACAGAGATACAGGGGGAGACCAAGCCTAACAGCGCGTGGAGCTCGGCAGGGCTACCAACATAACACAAAGTCGGTGAAGTGCCGACAAAAAAACGTAAAACAAAGAACTGTCTCGTGAAAGTCCCTTCGAACTAATAACACTAGAATAAAAAGTATGCTAATAAGATCGTTATGAACGCCTGTGACATGCGGAACGTAAAACGAAGTAAAACTAGTGACGTTCAAAAGCTACCAGGCATGCCAACCTAACATGAAATTACGATACCGTAATATCGTAAACAACTGTTATCGTAATAACAGACTACCATAAAATAAAATAACACGGGGTGTGAACCGTGGATACCCAGAAAAGTTCAAAACGAGGAACAATCATTGTAGAAGACTCATTATAAAACGTTAAGAACGACGAGAGAGAGAGAGGAGGTGGCCGATCGCCACGAGGACCCGAAATGGGGTCGTGGATAAAATAAAACTGTGATAAAATAATAAATAAGGGCAAGGCCACCTCCAAAATCTCAAAACTCATAGATCTGGTACTTAACTTAGGTGGAGTGATGGTAGGGTCCGACATCCTGAGATAAATCCTGGGTAATCCAAGGAAAACACGCACAAGAAAAAAGATAACGTATGCAAGCAGGTGCTATGCAAAAGGAGTGACGTCATTGGCGTGGGTGGGATCATTCGTAGTAGCGTTTCAGAGCTAGGATGTTGAACGGCAACTCGCTGTTCGGGGATATTGACAGGAGATATCTAAATGATGCAAGGCCTCTGGTTGTGATTTAATCACGCCCCAGTTATTTATACCGACACCTTAATAGGTGAGCGAGCTGGGTTCAACCTAGCATTCCTATACAATTTTTTCTTTGGTAAAATTCATAGCAGTTATTACCTTGGAAATGATGTAAAAGGAGCATTTCACTGGGCGGCACAGGTCTCTCGCCCAGAAATAGATTTTTCCTACGTCAAAATCACCTTATTGCAAAATGCACCATAAATGCCATTTTATGACTTGATCTATATAGTAGATTACAGCAACATCATGAAGGTTTGTTGCCAACCTTACAATATGTAGTTTCAAATGAACATTAATTGAAGACTGTATTCTTCTATGAGTTAATAAGATAAGGCAATAACAACAAGAAGGAAACCATAAACTGGTTTGTTATTTCAGAGCATGAAGTAAATTCATTATTAAAGCACGGAAGAGTAAGATCAAAGAAGTTGCTTAAGATAACAAATGCCTTACGTATGTAAAAAGAAAATAGAATTTAAAATACGAACCAAGCAAAAGCTATCTTGGAAAACGTTAAATAGGTTTTAGTTCGACATGTATAATAGCCCTTATGTGGCTAACCTCCAGGTATTCTTGAGTATAAGTTTACAGACTTTGTTCTTTGAGGGGTGAAGGCAGTCACCTTCTTATTCCACTAGTCAGCTAACTAGTGGACCAATTGAGTCCTCAAATTGAGGGACTAATAGCAGCAAAATTTGCCAGTAAGAAACTAAGGCACTCGGAAATGCATCAATTAACCAGAGCCTAGCCATTTTCTCCCTCAGCGAAGTAAAAAATATGGTGGAAAATTGGAGGAAGACTGTCAAAGATTTCCTCCTCCATCAAGTTGTCACTTTTAAGGGGACATGGACATCGAGACCAACCCTAAAGATGAAGACATCAACACTGCTGAAGTCGGCCTTGAAGAAGCCCTCCACGATTTCCAAAGCGAGGGTCTGCTCTGCCTGTCGCTTTTTCCAATCTTGAAGATATTCCGATTCCATTCAGGCCTTTCAACGCTGCTCTAGCCAGCCCAGAAGCAAAAGGGGTAGGAGAGAAACCAGAGGACACTAGGAAAGACAGTCCTATCTGGCTACTGACACGAGTCGAGAGATGTCTGTCAAATCAATGGGCAAGGTTGCTGTATCATGGGCTCAGGATTGGACGGTAGACATCCTGTAGGATGGATACCACCTCCCATTCACTGGTTCTCTTTCTTCTCTCGCTTTGTTGTTATATCACCCTCTTTTGAAAAAGCACCTTGCTCTTCAGGGAAAAGTGAGGAATTGATTAATTTAAGAGTTTTCTGGTAACCTAACATCGAAGGTCATCAAAGTTAGTAAGATGCTGGACAAGGCACGCTGCTGGTTGTATAGGATGGATCTCCAGGCTATTACAGTGGCAATACTTTTCCTTATGGGTATTAGGTTCCTCCATGACCATCTGTCTCTGACAGAAATCTAGCCTATCACCTGAACATCTTTTATCAGGCTGCTAGGAGGTGAATTAGCATCAACACACTTACACCTCTAAAGGTCCAAGTGTCCTGACAGCCCTGGGTTTTAAACCAGCCAGGTTGGTCATAGAAACTTTCTTCCTCTTAAGATAAGTCTTCTATTAAAGAACAAAAGTTTGTATAAATGTAGAAACAAATCAAATTTTTTGAAGTACTGTAATTTGTATTTTTCTTAACTATACAAACCTGACTCATTCAAGTTACACTTCCTACCTCATCTACACCACAATTCATCTATGAAGGTTAAGTGGTTACTCAATGGGCTGACAAGGGCCAAAATTTTAACAACCAAGTTCCAGCTTCACGGAAACTTACTCCTATTAAAGGACTTGGGTTTGTAGTTGGGAAAAATACAAATTACTTTTAAAAATTTGTGATTTTTGCACATAGGGTGTACAGCTTTTATTTGGTCATATAGTTTTGGTAACTATTACTTTTTACTGTAGTGTTTTGTATTCAACAGTTTAATGAATTTTTATTTCCAACAGTTTAATGATGTGTTGCTGTACACAAATAGAACCACTACACCAGTATTACAATTCAAAGTTCATGGTCAGCTACCTCTAAGGGGTGTTATGGTTGAGGAGACTGAAAGCCGCATGGGTGCAACAAATTGCTTCACCATTTACGGCGGTAATAGGCAAGTATATATCTTAATCATTATTTCTCATTGTCATCATCATCTCCTACGCCTATTGACGCAAAGGGCCTCGGTTAGATTTCGCCAGTCGTCTCTATCTTGAGCTTTTTTAAATTCAATTGGTTCATTTGTCTTGAATTTGAATAATACTTTTCCATGAAGGGAACAGTGAAGTCTTTGCACTCTTCACAATAGTTATCTAGAGGAAGAGATCTTAAAACACACTAAAATATATCACAATTTGGAGAATGGATTGTTGTCTAACCAATGCAAAATAAGATTGAAATAACAAATGACTCCCTACCACAGCACCTCTTCTTTGCCATTAACCACTCAAGTGTTTCATTACTTTACTAGAGGCATGTCTATGGAAAGAAAAAATGGGAAATATTAAAAAAAAAAAAAATTTACAGTTAAATGTTTATAAACCAAGCTTCGAGAGTATAAGTAATAGAATCATCAGGGGAAGTTCATAGAAATAAGGGACTTGTGCCACTAATGTCAACAAACCCTAACTTGCAATCATTTATATGTGGTGCTAATGAAAGAACTTTCGGCTACTACTGAACATAACTATTGACGTTCATACTTGGTGATTGCGCCAGAATTTTAAACTCTCTCTCTCTCTCTCTCTCTCTCTCTCTCTCGAGAGAGAGAGAGAGAGAGAGAGAGAGAGAGAGAGAGAGAGAGAGAGAGAGAGAGAGAGAGAGAGAGCTGTAATAGGCATCTTAATATGCATTGTTATAGCTGTTAAGGTAGAAGCTTTAAAAATGTGACTCCTGACTTTGCTCAAGGACAAAAATCCGAAAGAGAAGAGTCAACTTCCTTAGAAGATGGGCGTGACTCTTCTTTTCTTGTCATTAGTAAAACCAACAAATTCAGGTTTATCAGTAGAATTCATGCTCTTAAAATCATCTGAAGGCCTATAACCCTCTACAGAGATGCTATGGTCTGATTTTATAACAGAAAACAACATACAGATGGATTCCTAAGCATATTAACTCGCATTTGTGTAAAAAATTCATATTTCAGATCTGTGTATTAATTTTTTATTCCACATTTTTTACTTAAATTTATCGATAAAGAATATGATCATCAATCTACTGTCTGATCTTCCTCTGACACATAAAATGCAAGGAGAATGTAAGGGAGAAAGCAACATAACAAAGCCCACATCTGAATTACTAACACTAACATCTATCGTTCTTTCATTTATATTCATATTTTAAAAACTAAAGATCAGCACCCTCACCCCACCTAAATTGCAAACATGACAATGGGGTATGCATGTTAACACTCGTTAATAACTAACTATTTGATTTGTAGTTTGAGCAGTATCAAGCTCTAGTAAACCTTGGAGACAGGCCTGTGATATCCAGAAAAAAAAGCAAATAAGAAAAGACCAAATATCAAATAAGAAAGGAATAAATATCGTAACAGTGAATCTGAAAAACACGAGATATAGATTGAAAAGCATGTGTTTACATACTCATTTGTTCAGATATTGACTTATTTGGTATAATTGATATCTCAGCCATGGGAACAGTCAGGCAGCCATTTTTGGACCCCACAAATCTTTAGCTTCGAAGGTATTGACATTTAGTGAATTTCAGGTAAGAGTTATTGATATGATAATCAATCCACACACACTCTCTTTTCTATATCCAAAATATTCTTACTTGTTATTACTGTATAGTGTCATTTTTATGCAATCAAAAGCCCATCATAACTCTGTCGTTTTATCATCGTTACTTCATAACTGTCATTTTATCATCGTTACTTTTAGACAGTGACACAGTTATTCCTCTTTCAATTTGTTAAAATATTTCCAGTTCTCATATATACCTTGTAAATCTGCTGTTGTTATAGCATTTTCTAAGCAATAAATTTATATTTTTAAAGCATTCCATTACTTAACTAAACTTTTTCTTTCATAGAGCGTTAATGGTTGCTGCAAACAGTGATGAAGAGAAAACAAAATGGCTGGAAGACTTGTCATCCGCAATCACCCAAGCTAAAACAAAGCCTGATGATGCCTTCCATTACCTCTCCCTTAAGTCAATCAGTAGGTATATTTTAGTTGTATTTCACGCCTCATCCTATAACTGAAGATTCACTTGTCAAAGGACTTAAAAACAACAAATCTCAAGATCGATGTAATTAGAATAATGCATATAGAAATTAAGTACAGTAGTGCCTTAAAAATAGCACTCTTAATAGAGTGATAGAACCTAATTAGTTTTGAAACCACTAGTTTTGGAGAAACCATATACTAAATAGTAAAGAACATAAGATAGACTGGAACATTACATGAATTTTACTTTTACTTTTTTTTTCCAATCATGTGCTCTTGAATACAGATTATTGAGAGAAATTGTTGGGAGGTTGGGGTGTATCAAGATCAGTTGACAAAATACAGGGACGAAAAATAGTTATCTTTGGTTATGAAACACACCTGGAATAAACGACGGAAAAATAAATGCACAGTACTGCATAAGTAAAATTTAATAATTAAGATTGATAACTTAAATACTGTACAGTGTTTTATTGAATTAAAGATGCATGGTACAATATCTGCTAAAACTAGCAATTAATATCTATTAAAAATGAAAGTAGCTGTTTTGACAAAAATGTGTATTTGTAATGTTTTTTTTTTTTATTAGACATTTTAAATAGATTGTAATTTACGATACAGTATTCCATTTTTTTTGAAAGACACTTTTTAAAGTACAGTACAATATTTTCATTTTTACAAATACTTGTATACCCATGTCTTCGATAGGAGTTGCAGGAGGAGGGTCGTCAGCTAAAGTAGAATGGCTGGTTGTTTCGTATGAAATTGTATTTGTATAGTTTTTATCTCATTTACAGTTGTCCCTTGTCACTCACAGGTTTATCATTTGAAGATTTTATTATCTGTGTAGAGGCAAGTAATGTAAAATCATAGTTTTTACCTTTTCTACTGCTATTTTGCACATCATCCTGGTAAAGTAATGATGAACTGTACTAGTTTTGAATTTGTTGTAGCTTTTGTGCCAATTGTAATATTTTTTAAAGACAAAGAGTATTCAATTTTCTGTAGCTAAATAATGTAGTGATGGTTTAGAAATATAATTAAGGTAGGAAGTACATATTTGCAGTTTCCTACATTTGAAGATGAGTTACTTGAACCCTGAAAAGGCTTAACAGGCTGAAAATGAAAAACACTACTTTTATAGTGAAAGATTAAAGAACATTTTTAATAAAATATCTGATGTTCATAATGCTTCTAGGCCTCTAGTACAGTATTGAGATAATCTGGTGGTCAACAGCAATAATTTTGGTGCGGTCAACATACCTCCCTTGTCTTTCAGTCTTCTTGTTTATTTTTAATTAAAATAGTTATTGATACATGCCCTTTCCAGATTGAATAGGTATGATTTAATCAGATACTCGTTGATTAACAACAATTCAAAGTTATGACAGCCTCTTTGACATGGATGGAGAAGGGACTTTGGATCAGAATTCATTTTGTCTTTGTTTACACATACACCAAATAGTATAGCCTATTCTTACCATATTCTTCTGTCCTCATAAACCTGACAACTCTAAGATTACCAAACAATTCTTCTTCACTCCAGGAGTTAACTTCTGTACTGTAATTGTTCAGTGGCTACTTTCCTCTTGGTAAGGGTAGAAGAGGCTCTTTAGCCATGGTTAGCAGCTCTTCTAGGAGAGGAACACACTAAAATCAAACCATTGTTCTCTGGTCTTGGGTAGTGCCATAGCCTCTGTACCATGGCCTTCCACTGTCTTGGATTAGAGTTTTCTTGCTTGGGGGTACACTCAGGCACGCTGTTCTGTCTTGTTTCTCTTCCTCTTGTTTCTTTAAGTTTTTATAGTTTATATGTGAAGGATTTAATTTAATGTTGTTGCTGTTCTGGAAATATTTTATTTTCATTGTTTATTCTTCTCTTGTAGTTTATTTATTTTCTTGGTTCCTTTCCTCACTGGACTATTTTTCCCTGTTGAAGTCCTTGGGCTTATAGCATCTTGCTTTTCCAACTAGGGTTATAGCCTAGCTTGTAATAATAATAGTAATAATAATAATAACAATAAGAATTCTTGTCAAGAGACGTAGAGTTGGTTTTGGACCTCCAAATAGACCTGTTTGCAACAAAAAGAGAACCACAAGCTTCCACTAAACGTAGTTCCAAATGTGGATTCTCAGGCAGAGACAAGAGATTCCTTGAGTTAGGATTGGGAACAGATGGTCATTGATTTATCTTTTTCCTCTGAATTTGACTTTGAAGGCTTTGAATATCCACAAAGACTACAGGAACAGCTGCACTAGTAGCTCCACTTTAGCCAAACAGCCTGTGGCATCCACTACTCCAGCATCTGAGACCGAAGCTATTCCATCTTAGGTCGGCATGTTTGTATAAAAAAGTAGGGAGTTGGAGTATCTGTGCTTCCTTTTTTAGAAAGGTTGGTGATTAAAGCTGTTAAATGCAATTTGGACAATAATAAACAATTTGGGGGAAAGTATCCTAATTTATTTTATGTAGTTAGGATTGCAAATCCTTATTTTATACAAAAATCCTCTGCTATTTCTTATTGCAAAGTATTAATTTATAGAAACAAAGTTTTATTTTTCATGTTTGGTTTGCTTTAGCATAGTATTTCAGGGGGATGTTGTTTAAATAACTTTCTTTTGCTTAAATGTTATAGTTTTCTCTTTGAAAATACTCAGTTGGGTAAGTTATATATAGGACTAGTTTGATAGTAGGGTTGTTTTGGGTTCACAATCTGGGTGCTCATATACACCTCATTAGGTAATAATTCCCAGTATGCTATTAGGCCAAGAGGCAAGCCTCAGTGCTAGATAAATTTATTAGATTTTAAATTTACATTTTCTGTCTCTTTCTTCATTTATTTTTATACATCTGAAGTTCATATCATGGGACCCCTTTTCCCCCACTGACTAGTAATGTCAAGAAGATAGATATTTAGTGTTGACTTCAAGACTGAAAATACAATAGGGACAACAATTCCTACAAGCCAAATGGATATTAAAGAGAAGGCCAAGGTTTTGTGTGAGAACTTCCGTAAAACACTTTCGAGTGAATAAAACACTCCATTTTTAGTGAGTCACGGATGGTTTCATCGGTTCATGAATCTCTCAGTTTACACAATATTGAAATCTAAGAAGTTACTCCTACTGATACTGTTGCTGCAGAGGAATTTCCTCGAACTTTGAAAAACCTCATTGATGAGCTTTAACCCATTTGGAACTCCTTTTCAGTGTCAACTAGACAGGATTATTCTGGAAGAGAATTCCCGATTCTTAATTTGTTTCTAAGGAAGTGAAAACATTGCCAAAGTACAAGGTACATTAATCTTAATGTTAGGTTTACTCGCTATTTTAAACTTCAGTCTTTGTTAATCTACCATGCCCTTAATCCCCAGAAGAAAATCCACACCTAAATATATTTTTCTCTTAGGTTCATCTGATGAAGTTCTGGATCGTAGTGACGGTAGTGCATTAGATGATCACCTGAGCCCAAACAGAGGTCTTGGAGAAAAAGGTGCATCTGCTCAGCAACGTTCCAATACAACCGTCCATGTTTGCTGGCATCGGGCAACAAGTGTTGCATCTAGAGATTATTCATTAGCTGTTCAGGTAATCATTTTTTATTTGTAATGTTTTTTAAAAATATAAAGGTGATATATGTGCAGTAGTTCTTTTTGTAGTTAGTACTGAAGTTCTTTTTGGAGTTAGTAGTTGGGCTCTTATCATTTCCTCCATTTTTTATGTCTATTCTTTCACAGATTCTTTTTACGACACCTTAGTTGTCTTAATTTCCCTATACATCTATATATACCTGGTACTTAATGTACAATCAATGTTCTAAATCCTTGTGTATTCCCTAGTTTCTGTGTTATAATATTTTAATTACCATTTTCCTGAAGTAACTGGTATGATAAAATAGACCTATCAAAGACTTGTGATGGGTACATATGCTGAAAAAGGGGGATATTTTCAAATGGTGTGAATAGAATATCAATATTCTTGGCTGGACTATGGTGGGAAGATTGTTTTATGAAATGTATTAGTAGAAAGGTGCAGTGTCCAGAGGACTTGAAAAAGGCTCTAGTAAATACTAACTTGGATTGGATATTTAATGAGAAGGGATTAAGAATAGTTGGATATAAAAAGTAGTAAGATATGGAAATAGGATGATGATCTCTAGAAAGCTCCACAAAATCATAGGTAGAGGAGATAGCTCAAGAGCAAGGCTTGAAAGCTTAGCCAGACAGAATAAGGATAGAAGAATGAAGACAATATTATTTCAAAGTAACTAAATGTAGAGTGGACATAAAAGCATTCATGGTGATAATAACGTCAGCTCTCAAGAATTGCTGAAACACATCAAGATGTCTGTTGTTTTAGACCATGAGTCGCCTATTTAAGACTTCCCTTGACTTGGTAAAGAGTTTGATATTGTCTCCAGAGATGTTTTCAGTGATATCAGGCAGTACCAACATGTAGTGAGATGTCATCTAGTGCCAGGGATCTCAGTCCTACTGATCCTTTTGCTTTAGTAGTAGGGGAAAATGATTAATAAGGGGTTTATTGATATCTATCGTTGTGACTTGAGCTATCGAAGCTTATTCCTCTTTATTTTTCTGCTATTAATCCTGGACCAATTTCTAGATTAAAGAATCTTTGTGACTGTATGCAACTATTAATACCTAAGCCATTTAAGATAAGATCAGGATTTCTATAGTGTTGGATCAAAGCTCAACTACATTAAGACATGACAATCCTACATAATTCTTGCTTACTGATGCCTAACCTAACCTAAGAATTGGTGGGTGTGATGATTTTTATTAACATTTTTGGCTAATGTTTAATGATCATAATGTTTGTGCTTTATTTTCAACTCATACTGTATTGAGAAGTGTATGGTAGTGGGAGGTTTATTCACTAGGTCTATGCCTTAGGAGCTCGGCTATTTAGTGGCCGACAAAAGTTTGTTGTTGCATGCATATAAATCTCTCCTCCTCCTAAAATATGCTGCGTCTTCAACAGAACTGGAATTAATGTAATTGTTAATGAGCTAGTCAACAAGAGGTGGTGAGCATAATAAGCAAGTAGCTCTGCCCTTTCATCTATCAGACCCTTTATTTTTTCTCAAGCTGCAACTAGTAAGGACATATTTGCACATAGATGAAAGCTGTAAGTTCTTTTTCTTTACTCTTGCAGTATTGTTGTTGGTTTGCTGGCTTGGTCTGTCATTATCATGACAACAAAGTATGATGTGGGTAAATGCCCAAGAAAATTTGGAAAATGTAACAGGTATAAGCAGAAAGCTGCCATCGATTCACATATTATTTTTGCTGGTAGTAAGTGTCATGATTCTTTGCAGTCATTCCCAATGTACAGAATGTAGATTGTGGCTTCTTGTTCGGTGGCAAGCATTTGTAATGAAGGAAAGGACATTTTGATATCACCATTAGCAATGACCAAGCTGATGCTGAAGGTCTGAAGCTTCTTTATCTATCCATCGAGTTTTCAAGCCCCCCAAAACTTCTGGATATATGGCACCTGTCCCAGTTTCTGGGGGAATAATGTCGGGAGTCTGGAGGCTTAGGATCAGTGTATTATTCAAGTTTGGGTGGTGCATGGAGTTCCTTCAGATTATGCTAAATCCAGCACTCATTGAATGATCTTCTATAACCATGCAGACTACTGATGAAGAGTTTGATCTAAAGAAGTTATTAACTTCTTTAGTCTTTCTAGGCTCTGTAACCTAACTGGAGGAGCTGATAACCAAGGCTTTTTTTCCACAGTCTCTCCATTACCACTGAGGCCCAAAAAAGTGTCCCCAGAGCCCAACCCTGTGCTGGTGACCCCAGTATTACTGAGGCCTAAAGAGAAGTCACCGGTGCCTGCCCGTGCTTACAACCCTATAATTGGGTTAAATGCTTCTGAATTAAGGTCTTTGTCTTGTTGAAACTTTTCCATCAAGTAAACAATTCTCCCTTTACTGGTGATCTTGTGATTTGTGGCCCCATTAGTAATTCCCGTTACAGTAACCATAGTATCTGACACCTTTGCCAATGCCAGTGTCAGTGTTCCTAGTGCCTAATAGATCCCTCATTAACAGTTATCGTATGTTGTGGTTCTTGTCGCAGAAAGCACCATTGTCATGCAGCGTTGCCGATGGTCACTCAGATCTCAACTTCTATGCACTCAGTCTCTGAGTAACCTTTGGGAGTGGACATGTATTTCTGGATATTGCAGCACCCCTCCCATCATCTCTTTCGCCAGGGGTTGTGGTTCTTGTTAGAGAAAGCACTGTTGTCATGCAGCGTTCCCGATGGTCACTCAGACCTCAACTTCTATGCACTCAGAGACTGAGTAACCCGGTATAAGAGGCAAGTGGACATTTCTTTCTGGACATTGCACACTCCCATCTCTTTTGCCAGGGGTACTTTGGTAACTAGGATAGAGAACATGGCAACTTCAAGGATGCCATTGAGTGCTTGTGCATTTTTGGCTCCTGAGTCTATTTAGAATTGTTTAGTTTAGAAACCCAGTATTCAATATGTAAATTTAATCTGTTACCGTATTTATTTTTTTTGTTTTTAAATATTTAATATTTTCCTATGATCAAGTCAATTCAGATGTACTCCGAGGGCAAATATTTTTCCTCTTGAAATTTCATTAGTTTGTACAGTACTCTGCACTTGATTCTCATTTCTTTGAGAGTAACTTTGGGTTGAATGGAATAGATATTTTTATCAGAAAATATAAGCAATAGCTATAATTTAAACTGTATTTCCAGAATCAACTTAGTGGATACCTCCTAAGAAAATTCAAGAACAGCATGGGATGGCAGAAACTGTGGGTTGTATTTACCAATTTCTGCCTCTTCTTTTATAAAACCTTCCAGGTGAGTTTTGTCACTTTAAGTTTTTAAAGTAGTGATTATATGATTTATGTGCATATTATTACTTGAAAATTTATGTGCATATTATTACTTGAAAAATATTTAAATAGAGTTGAGCTTCATATTACCCAAGTAATTTCTTATTTTTGAACTTTTGTAGGATGATTTTCCTCTGGCTTCTCTCCCACTGTTGGGGTATACTATTACAACTCCTGGAGAGGATGACCAGATACAGAAGGAATTTGTTTTTAAGCTGCAGTTTAAGAATCATGTGTATTTCTTCAGGTAAGTCAAATTAAAAAAATGTTCAAAGATTTATTAAAATTTTGGAATAAAAATTAAATTTGTTCACATCAATGGAATGAAGCAACATGGCCACTTATTAAATTATCAAAACTTGAATGGAAGAAAAATTAGTAATCTTTAACACAAAGTCCAAGGCAAGATTGACATCAATAAATGGAGAGAAATGGTCCATACTCACTTTTACATTTCACTGTGAATGGCTTTCTATAAACATATTGTTTGCTAAAAAAATACAGTATTAGATATTTAAAATTATAGCTATTAGTACTTTTCATAGAAATATCCCTAAAATTGTGACAGAGTAATTGAGAATATCCACATTAAATGCCAATTTGTCTGTCATGAAATCCTTTACATTAATTGTTAGCATCTTAGACAGATTTTATTTATATAAATCTCCCCTGATGTTTATATTTATTATTTTTAGAGTATATTGTTTCTTCTCTAAAAGATCTGTTCATCGATGTTTACCCCAAAAATTTATTGAATATTTTTCCCAATTTTATTTCTTCTCAGTAGATACATGCCATAGTAGTAAAGTAATGACATAATTGTGGTTAATGGTATGGATGGCCATCTGATCCATGTAACCCCAATTTTCCATTGCATAAGGTTGTGATAGTGTTTATTGCATTTTGTCTTCCTGCAAGATTTGTTAGCATTCCTATATACAAGACTTAACACTATATAGTAAATAACTTGTGATGTGTTTGTTGACTCACTGTTCCTCCGAGAGGAAATTGAGGAAGGAGTCTTGTTCCATTATATCGATCACTTCCAAGTGGACTGCCCGTGAGGTAAGGCATGGAAAAATAGCGCCCCAACGCCACTGTGGACCTTCCTTGCTTCACTACGAATGGTCCAAAGCAATCCGACCCAGTGTTAGTTAAGGGGGTTCACCTGGATAAAGCCGGTCGGATGGCAGTTCAGTATCACCTGCACTATAGGACGATGACTTAATCTGCAACAGACCAGGCATTCTTGGATGACAGTCTTGACTATCGCATTTCCGCGGACAATCCAGTTGTTTGTCCTCAACTGGGTCATCAGATGGTTTTGGTCACAATGGCCGCAGAACTTGTGTGTGGCTCTCACCATAAAAACTTGACTGCCGCAGACTGCTTGGCTGTATCTGTCAGTGTTGACTTCTGCAAATCAACCACCGATGCGGATCAATCCATCCTCGAGAAATGGTCTGAGCTCGATTAATAAGTAGACGACTTCAACGATCTTCCTTTTTTTGAGAGGGTGCTTAACTTTTCTTCGTACTCTTGTTTTTGGGTCAAGTTCTCCGCAGTACGTAGCTCCACATTCGAGAGCAATTCGCTGCTGTATGTGCAAGCTTTCTGGGTCTGAGGGATAGATCTTGTCATCCACGCAAATGTCCTGACAAACTTCAACCAGGAGGAGAATCTTGTCGCTATTGATTCAATGAATGTTTGTTCTTTCTTTGTTACATCGAAGACGGGAGAAGTCTTCACCTCGACGTCTGGATCAAGCTCTCCTCTGAACATGTCTTTTGGCATGGTTGGCCACTGCATGGTGTTCATCTTGAGGAAATTTGGTCCTGAAAATCACAAAGATGACAGAAGAAAGTCACCGAGGAAGAGGCCACTTGACACGAGGACTGCTGGGTTTGCAGTAGTATTGACGTATCCATGCCGTAATATCTCTTGTATATCTAAAGAGATTGACCCTATTGTCCACAAAGGTCTAATACCTTGCAGTTGGATTTCTGAGATATTTCAGCACTGACGTAACTATCAGTCCAGTAGACTGACGGGCTCAGTTTCAAAGGTTTGAGTTCATCTGAGCAACAACAGCAGTTGGCATCAGCTCAAGACAAGGTATGATGGTGCTGGCATGTCCTATAACGAGAGCACGATGGATCTTTCCGTTGACACCAACTCCACGCAAGAAATAGACTATACCATATAGTCTGTGTGACTTGTGACTGCGAAGTGGTACAGCTGAAGGGTGTCAACATCTCCAAAGTCTGGTGGTATGAAGGTCAGTTGAAACTCTTCCAGTTGTGGCAGCTGCACGAGCCAGGTCTTACATCGAACGAGTTTCTTGTATCAGGATTTTCGCGATGAAAGTGCCTGGGGATAAGTAGCCCAAGGGGTAAGTGGATCAATGCAACAACGGAGAGCAAACCCCGTCGGTTGAAGGGGTTATTAAAGATGATGATTCTGAACGTGAACACATCTATGCTCATATTCCAATGGATCCCCAGGGCTCGTTCAGTTGGCAGTTCTTCTTTATTTAGTTCTAGGACTGCCACAGAGCCATCTCAATCTGTCACAGATCCATCTCGGTCTTCTACAGGGATCTCGGCTAGAATGCGCTCGCTGCTGGAGGTCTATTGGTTAAGGCGGAAACCTCTATCCCCGTACAGGTTAAACAGATCTTTTGGTCAGTTCGATGGATTCTTCCTCATCGTGCAATGCCTTGTGGAGGTTGTTGATGTTGAAGTTGCAGTGTATACAGGAGTGAGGCTTGTTATGTCTGATCCGAAGTCCAGGGCCATTTTGCATAAGCAGAAGTTAATAACACTCGACGATGATCTTGCACAAAAACTTGCGACGACATACTGAAGATTTGCAGTTCCTATTCAGCCACCTTCACTGCATCTGCTGTGATGGCATGTTGACCCTCTCTAAAACGCAAAACGCCCGTCAGGCTATTGGTAAGGTCGGGGCCTTGCATCAGATGTTCATTGAGAGATGTTCCTCAGTGCCTTACCTTTAGATCAAGGACCACTCTGTATTTCTGTTTGTAAGGATGCCTGACAGAGTGGTGTGGCATAAGCCATATGTGCCCATCCCTCCTGTCCAGCGTATTTGCAGGATCCTTTCGGCATGGCCCTTATTTCTCCTTATGACTGCTACATAGGATGACTTGTAGGCCTTGTCGTTGTCTAGTCTTTTAAACTTTGGGCTCGTCAAATTGCTCCATTCATATTATCAGGTAGAAGAGTCGAGTCCTTGAATGGCAGTTTGGCAACATACTCTCCATTTTGAGGCCATGTCGTGTTATTCAAGATAGCCTAGAAGCTCTTATTCTATAGGGAATCTTCCAATCTGGAAAGTGATTCCTTTTCGAAGAAGTCTTGATTAAAATGACTCTGCAGTAGCTGTGTCAAGTCTTAAATTTTTGATGAACATGATGCAAGGGCGAGGCCTCCGATGCAGACCGGTCTCCAGTAGGACCGAAAGTCAAAGCCACCCAACCAAGCTTGGTCAGGTAGGCGGATGGCTCGTTGGCAGTGCTGTGGCGTTGCTCCAGAATGACTCTGTTAAGCGTCGTGTCTAATTCGATCACGAGTTCTATCGTAATTCGTAGTCCGTTGGCATACTTTGGCCATTTCTCCACCCAGTCCGACAGTATTATGTACTACGTCGACATGTTAACCTCTCTTACTAGTTCTTCCTCCTCACCTCTGTTGATTTTACCAAGGGTGAGTTGGACCATTTCCTTGTGGGCAAATGTACCGGCTTATTTCACGTTTGCAGGGCCTTCCCATTACACCTCGCCATGTGGCTAACAGGTGTGGCTCCTCCATCTATGAAGCTGATCATAGTGCACATTATGTTCATCATGACTACGATGAGCTTCAATATTGTTTGACCATCCGGTTGTTGGTCAGTGGATATACTGTGTACATGACCCTTCGTCGCAGGAGTCCAAGCCTCTGGAGCAGTTTCAGTGTTTATCAGACGGTGCATTGCTAGTCATCCCGGCTCTCTCTTTATACTTCAGATGTCTTGGACAGTTGCTCTCTTGGAAGGGCTTCCTCACATTGTGTAAGAGCATGTGATGCGTCCCCATTCCCAAGCCGCAAGTGTAGATTTCTTCACAGGCTTTGTGATAATGCACAACATTTAGGCATTCTGAAGCAGTCTGGTATCCAAAGTCAAGCTTTGGAATTCCGTGCTTTTCTTTCTTGCAGTATACACAATATATCCCATTCTCGGACGGAGAGCTGTGGTGAACGGGCCAGGCTTTAAGCTCTAATCAGCATGCGCATGCTCTCAGGTTTTCCTTTGGATGGATGACAGTAGGACTCGTAATACTTCTGTTCTTTAGCGACCAGTGCCTGTCTCTCTACAAAGATGATCAAGGCTGAAAGCTTGTGTTCATGTTCCAGGTACTTGGAGACCCATCTTACCTGGAGAGGGTGAGGGAGCTTTTTCACTATCTTTCTCACCGTTTCTTGCATATCAGTTCTAGTGTAATTTATGCCCAGTACTACCTTCACCTTCCTGGTAAGAAGCATAGTTTATTAAACCTTCGCGATCACCTGCTAGGATGTTCTTCCATTCAAGAAGCTTACTTAATAAAGCCCTCGGTAGCAAACTTCTCTGCCGTAGAATTCACTCAGCTGCTTCCAGGCTTCATTGTACCCCATTGTCAGTGGCAGGAGTAAGCAGTATTCGACCAGGTTTCTCAGGAGCTCATCTAGGACATGATATAAGTGGTTCAGCCTGCCATGTCCTCACCAACTCATTGTTGCTGGTCAAGGGGTCAGTGACAGACGGCTCAAACGTGACATGTTGTGGTGCGAAGGGAGTTGAGTAGGGATTCAATGGCCGTGAAAGGACTTCCATGGATGCAGAATGGCATTCTGGTCCTCTTGTATGGTCTACAGGAGTCATTGTCTGCATAGCACTTTGGTCATTCGCCCAGTGGTGGGCAACACTAAGCCCTCCATTGCTAAATCCTTGACTCCAGTTCAGTCTCCTTGGCTTTTACACTGGGTATTCTTGTACTTCTGGCATGTGAAGACACTTATGAACCACATCGCAACTCTCCTGCCTCCAATTTAATTTTGTATTCAAGTTGCTGTCTCTGAACTTCGAGCTTGGCCTACAATAATGCAGCTTCCGCTAGTCCTCTAGCATCTCTCTGAGCAGTGAGTTCATCAGCTTCAGCTTTTACTTGGCTGCACGTTCTTCCGCTTATAACCTTGCCTTCAGTTGAACCTTGGCTAAGTTAGCTTGCGCTTTAACAACTTTCGGCGGAACTCACTTGTGTCACTCTTGAATGAAGTTCTTGATTTTAATGATCTCTCTGACATGATGACTATGTTCTCCACTCGCAGTCAACGTCTGAGAAAGATTAATTTCTTGAAGTTGTGTTACGATCAGTTGTCCAAGAACCAGTCTTGTGGAAAGATCTAAAACTGTAGAACACCGGAGATGGGTTCAGTTTTGGCTAAAGTTCTAAGTTATTGGCGCGTAGATCTTAACTTGTATATCAGACGAGGTTTTAGCTGCAAACAAGAAGACAGCTTGTTAATATAGAAAATACAGTAATGGTACAGGATTACAATAATCACAAAAGGGTTCATTACAAAATAAACACAAGTCAATGAAGAAAATATAGCAATGGTATAGGATTACACAAATTGCTGTAGGGTTCATTACAATAAATAACAGACTTGCATCTTTTCCCAATGCCAATTCTATTTCAGGTTCATTTCGCATCTTTTCCCAATGCCAATTCTATTTCAGGTTCATTTCTAGAGAACATTCACAGATGGTGCCGTTAATTGCCTGCGAGTGATTAGCTGTCAAGCCAAATGTGGGATTGGTCCTTTACACACGGGGAGACACTCCTAAATCACCGCGCCAGTCAACACAGTAAGGCGAGGGCAGAGATGCTCACACCATGGTGGACAGCCATGTACTACCACAGTCCAAGGCCGTGATGTCTCTCAGTTTGGTGCGAGATGGCCACATGTTTTCGGTATTTGGAGTTGGTCCTGGAGAAGGTAAATTAATTTTAATCTTCATGGGTTAACAAAGAACAAAAGAGGACGGTCAAGATTACCGAAAGGACGCCGTGCTGGAGAAACTATTTTCTTTCCCCATCGCTCTGTTGTGGTGTCAACCTCCTTAGGAGGAAACAAGAGGAAATATTGAGAGAGGCCTTACAAAGTTTCAACCCCCCTTAACAGCCTATGCTCTTAACGGATCCCAAGGCTATGGAATATCTTGGCATTGAGGACCCAATTGGTCCACTGGTTTGCTGCCTGGTGCATCAGGAACCCAATGGTCCCAGAGGCCGTAAGCACCCCATCCCTCATGGTTCTTTGTTTGTCAGGCTCCGTGAGATCCTCTTTGACTCTATAGCCGTACCCCACATAGATAAGGGATTTGCTGCATACAAAGAAGCTGATGACAAGGCCAGCTGATCTGCCAAGATGCTACCACTGCAGGTTCCAGGAAAATGGGCAAGGGAAGGTCCAAGTGGAGAGCGTCTGAGCAATGCGTACCTGGGGGAGGTGTCTTGGCGATGGATATATTGACAACTTAAGACTTAACGAAGCGTGTAAGGGCGAGTCGCATTAGGTGGAGTCCTTGGGTGAGGTTTTCTTTGTCAGTGCATGACTGGCTGAGATATGTCCAAGATCTTTACTTCCAAAGAGGATGGATCTGGCAAAGGTTGTCTTGCAACTTTGCGATCATGCTCCGGGGAGCTAAAGAGCTTTGGAAGATTCCTACTTCTGTAGGAGTGAAGGTTAGGAGACATGATCTGGAGAAGGCACTTGTCCACTATTAGTAGGCCGAGCTTAGTTGTTTGAGAGTCCTCTGGAAAGTTCTTCAACAAAGGGCTTCCCAAAAGAAAAGCGGCTGGGAGACTATCCCTTGATGGTCTCTTGGGGAGAAGAGCCAACGACTTATCTCGCAGGGGCTGAACTTTATTCCCGCTTTAAGAGAGGGATCCACAGTGGCAGGATCCTTCCTACCGAGGCAGTAGTATACACGTGTTGGCGAAAGAAGTCTCGCTGATGCACTTATGAGCGTGGTGCGTTAGGTAAAGCATGTTCAGCTGAGGTGAGTCTGGACGAGGCGCATGTGAGCAAGACAAGTTCAAGATCTTATAGTGAGAAGGGTTTTCAAAGTTTGCCTTGCAACCTTGCGAGCACAATCAGGGGAGCTAGAGTGCTCTGGAGGACTCCTCCTCCTGTAGGAATGAAGGTCAGGAGACCGATGATCTGGAGAAAGCACATGCATTCTTTCTAGGGCTAGCCTGAGGTGCTCGAGTCCTACGAGCCTTTCAATGAAGGATGTCCCAAAAGAAAAGTGCCTGGGTGACTATTTCCCTCTATGGTTTAAGAACACTACTTCTCTTGCAGGGGCTGCACTGGAAGAGAGGATCCACAGTGGCAAGGATACTTCCTACCAAGGCAGTGCTCATACACGTTGGGGAAGGATATCTTGTCAACGTGTGTCTAGGTGATGCACGTTCAGTCAAGGCGTGTCTAAGAGAGCCACGTAAGCATCTGGGCTAATCCATCAATGAGGTGTACCTGTTTGAGGCTTGTGTGGCATGCTAGAAGAAATCACCTCCACTAGCCACTTCTTGGAAGGGGAGGTACTTGATGTTAAGGAGACCCACAACAAATGCAAGGTATCATCAAACTGCAAAGATTGAGAAAACAGGAGAGACCAGTTAGGCCCCTGCATTTTGCTAGGGGGAAATGAGGTTTCAGTGTCGTGGGGCTTGCCCCAAAGTTACAGAATCCCCACTCTTTGTAGGTGACTGATGGAGAAGGGTCATTGGACTGTGTACCAGGGTTAAGACTTCTTTGACCTTGAGGAATCCCAAGGCTGTAGGATGTACCCTTATTTTTTTTCCTCTTCCTGACTAACATATCTTACTATTAGGGTGACCACTACCATTACTCATCACAGTGAGGCTTGACTAAGGACACAAAAGGGAAGGGTTTTTCTCCCGCAAGGTCAGGAAGGGGTTGCACTTTTTCACCTGGTACCCCTCGACAAACTTCCTGGAAAAAGAAAATTCTATTTAAAATGTCTGCCAAATACCTAGGCAGTGAGAATGTTTATCCTCGCTGGTATCTTCTATATAAAGGACGAAGGTTTAGTTGTATTGTAGCAGAATAATGAAAAAAGAAATATTGACAAATTAACTTGTACTTTGCCATCGAGGAGAGTTAAAATCAGTAGTGCGCTCTTTCATGAACAACATTCACTAACACTAACTGAATTGCCTGATAAACACTTTATGGGCACTTTTTTTTTTCTTTTTGGCACTTTTGGCACTCTGATTCAATGTTATCAAGGTAACTGTTATAGCTTTTTCTCTAAAATGACAAAAACGGGATAAAAATCACAAACACATTGTGAACATTACGCTGGTATTGGGCCACTGCAAGACTGATTTCATGCTAGTGTCATTATTATTCTTATCTACTGACATGTAGTATCAGGAATAGTTTCGACTTCAAACCTTTAGACAAACTAAGTACTGTACAGCTTGGCCAACCATTGGTTTATTGACATTAAACGCCAGATTGTTTCATTATTTTACCAGAGACATATACTGTAGTCTATTGGAAGGAAACAAGGGATTTTGTTTCTGGGCAAATTAATATAAACGAGCATCCAGTAGTACAAACATTGCGCGAGTATGGAAATTTTAACAAAATTGTTTTTGATAAAAAATAAATAAATAAATAAAAATAAATATAGAAAACCATATATATATTCTTATCTTTTCAGGGCGGAATCAGAATTTACTTTTTCACGATGGATGGAAGTCATATCTACAGCAACTCAGAACTCAGCACGCTTACGTGTTTATAATCGTAAGGAAAGTGAAAATGAGAGCATAAGATTGTGAATGAAAATCTTAGGTTGATGGTCTCAGTATTTTAGATTTACTGTACTAACTTCCCATTGTAATCAGAATGACCAATTCACAGTGGACAATTTTAATGTACTGCTAAGTACAATTACATCAAGCACAAGGTTTTCAAGATTTATACCCTTGGATTATTTTATAATATGCATTGTGGAACAATGGATATCATTCCTGAAGTTTTTATTTTGATTTAGCTTTATGAAATATATTATTCTCCATCAACTAAATCAACCAGTAATGTTTTCAAAATGGGAATTTTCACGTGTTCATGTACTATTTTTGCAAAGCCTATTTTATATTTAGTGTAAATATTGTACCTTCAAAATTGTAATATAGGTGAAGGCTTGCTCTGCCATAAAAATTACCTTTTAGTTTAAAAAACTTTTTAACAACCTATCAATTTTTAGTAAAATAAACAATACATGAAGATAGCAATCTTTAATATCTAAATTTTGTACAACTCAAGACATATCAAGTACTTTTATTAACTTTATATAAAAATAGAGTACTGTACTTTTGAAGCAAACTTATGAATTTTCAAGTCATTAGTTTTGATAAAATTACTCTTGACATTTTATACAGTAGAGTACTATAAGGTACTGTGTGTAGTTTAGTTTATAAATTTGATAGTGCAAAGGACCAAAGCAAATATACAGTAATATATTCATTATAAATTTTACAGCCACTGCATGTAACTTATAACATGTATAATTGAGATATTAAAGATGAAATACAATGTGTGCTAATGTAGGTTTATAAAAAAAGGTGCAAATAAAATCCTGTTAACATTGATATTGAAATACTACTAAAGATTATGAATTGTAAACTTTTAAAATGCAGGTTGTGTAATATTAAGTTATTGCTCATCAGAGATTAAAAAAAAAAAAAGCTTAACAGATTTATTCTAATCCTGAAATGTTTATTGTATCTAGATTGGATTAGCAATAGATTATGTACTGTAATTTTTATATAGATATATTGTTTTTAAAGTTGTGATTGCTATTTTACGTAGATTCGTACTAATGAATTACCCGTTTGTAGTACTATACCTAACAAATTCAAGAATTACACTATTAGGGCTGCTAGTCTGTATTAGTCACCTATTGTGGATATGTGCTGCAATTAGGAAAATTCACTTTAATTACAAAGCACAGTAAGACTTATTATGATGAATCTCTTGCTGAGAAATATCTTGGCTATCATAATGTACATATCAAATTTGTTTTGACATGGGCACCAATAATTCAGTGTAGGTATACAGTATAAATATGTGATATTAGTGACAATGATTGTGTAGGAACACTTGTACATATACAAATTCTTTTAACTTCCAATAGTTATATCTTTTCAACTGACATAAGGACATTTTCATAGTGTTCTTACATGGTTTGCACTGAACATGTGAATTAATCTGCAAAACAAACCATTTGTATGTGCTATACTTTTGTAAATTGGGTTTTAACAAGGTCCTAAATTATAGTTTATACTTCTGTTATCACACACTTCTGTTCATGCATGTTGTGCTCAAAAAGTATCCTAACAATGTACTGCCCTTTCCTTAAAATTTCTTTACTAAATAGCCTTGCCCCTGCCTTACCAGTTAGATCTGTATTATTGCAATAATAAAATGATTCTTTTAAGGATTATTTATTTACCCTTTTTCCCACTTTATCGAACAATTATTTACAAAGGCGTTAGTAATATTAGAAAAAGCTCACTTTGGTAAAATAAACAAAAAACGATGATAATGAAGAATTTTGAGATTAATTATACTTTACCCAACTACAAACCCGAATCCTTTACATGATAACAGCAAAGTTGGAATACGGCAGTTGGAACATTTTTCATTAAGAGTTGTAGATAGTTGACCAGTGCTCTCCAGTGTTATAGGTAGTAGGAGTTTTAGATTCCTGACAGCTTGTGCACCAGTGGTGTGTTTATACCAGCAGGTTCATGGCCTATGCAATAAAGGACACTGAGCTGAGGGTCAGTGTTGTATAACTAAGGCACATAATAAGGGGGGTTTGAACTGCTCTAACTGATCAAGCCATATCATCATGGATTTACTTTCTCTACCCATTTGGCACATTTATATAAGTTCGCCTCAAGAACTGTGGGGATATAACTTTTACAGTACACTTTATATGTAAATTGTATTCAGCTAGTGAGGTTTCCCATGCTGTACCCCTAAGGGAGGGAAGATTGAAAAGAAAGGATAAGACCAGCCATTCTTTAATTTCATCCCAGACTCTCACGAAACCTGTCTTTGATCGAATGCTAATGGTCCTGTAAGAGGAGCAGAGGTAGTTATACCATTTGTTGTGTGGCTACTTCAGGCTTTCGGGAAAATTTAGGGACCTGTGGGTCAATTCCTGCAAGTAATGTGGGCAGTAAACATTGTCTGGCATTTCCAAATCCCTGCCGGTAGTGTCAGTGCCACAAAGATTCTTTTTAAAAACTAGAGTTGTGCTAATCCCCTGATATCATGTGCTCTAACCCCAGCTCTTCCTAGAGAGGAAGGTGGGTGTGGCAAAAAGTTCTTGGTCACCTTTTTTTTTCACCCTCACTGTATTTAGAAAAAGGTGTTACCGGGATCGAATTGCATGCACATGGTTAAGTCAGAACCTTGGCACCCTAACAGGATACAAAAGCAACCGATCAGGATTGTCAGTGACCTCTCTATGGCTCACAATGTGAAATGATGAAAACGCGGAATAAGGAGTTGCCAGATTCTGGGTTTTGGCAACAAAACGAGACTTGCATCCATCCCCTTGAATGGGAGATGAACGCGAGACCATGTCACTAACCTGTTTAACCTAGGCTAATAATCATAAGAGTTAGGTCTCTGACTGAGGCCAACCTCAACAATTCCTAGGATGACCAATACAGTGGTGTTCCAGGGTGGTGCTCTTGCCTCAACTGGAGGACAAGTTGGTTTAAGACTTCATACTGTATAAGCATAGAAAGTTCTTCCGAACAGGAAAAAAATACTAAGCAGAGTTGTTCAACTGTCAGAGGTGAAGTAAAATTCAGCTATTAGTAAAATAGAGGAGACACACCCCTTCCACGATACCAATGAGAGAACATGAACCATTTGGCTTGAGAGACGGAGGTATCCAAACATACAAACTCGCACAAAAAGCCTTTCTTCGAGAAATATTTGATGACCTATATGAGTGAAGCCAAAGGGAATCTAATGAGCTGTGGAATATCTGGGCATAAGGGTAGCCCAATAGGTCAGGAAAAGTAGGCAATTCCCTGCGAGTCTCTCTTAGTAAAAGTAGAAGGTCTGGGCACCACTTTTACTCTGGAGCCACTTTGGGAGTCACTAATGTCATGATGAGATTGAGAGTAGCCCAAACCTGATTTAGCTGACTCATCATCAGGCAAAACAGCAGGAAAGCATAGGAGTCTAGACTATCCCAAGGATGCTTGAACACGTCCTTGAACACTGCTCCCGCCTCTGGAATTGTTGGGCAATGAAATGGCATCTTGTGGTTCACAACAAGGTCGCGAAGAGGTCTATCATTGGTGAACCCCACAAAGTCAGGATGTTAGTTACTACCTGTAAATTCAAAGACCATTCGGAGCCAACCATTTGTGTCTCCCTACTCAGTTTGTCCGCCACTACGTTCTTTTTGCCTGGTATTGATTTCTACTGATCTCTACTGCCAGCTGGCAAAGCTGCAGTGACAGTACCTCCTTGTTTGTTAACATATGCCGCTACACTGATGTTATTGCTAATACCAACGAGTGATATGAGAGAAAAGGGGAAAAATTGTTGGAATGCTAGAAGGGCTGCTAACATCTCCAGCAGGTTTATACAGTACGGCATTGACACTCTTGTGCGGACCACTATCTTGACACCGTACATTGACAGAAGTGTGCTGCCCAACCGTCCTTTTATTCATCTGTGAACAACAAATTATAGTGGAGGCGTCAAAAGAGAACCCGCTAGAAGGTTCGTCACATCCAGCCATCATTATAAGTTCTGTCTGGATTCTTCCTCTATTGGAATCATTAAAAGCTGGTGGTCGAGATGATGTGCCCAGCGAGCCTTCAACTCACATTGAAGCAACCATAGGTGAAGGCAGCCTTTTGGAACGTGTACACTAGATGACATAATGGTCTCTGTCACTGATGTGCTAGGAGCTGGGTCTGTTGAAGGAAGGGGAGTGCTACATCCCTTAGGCATGTTACCCTGCGACAGGAAGATCTTCTCAAGGACTGTGTCAATGTTCACTCCGAGGTAAATGAGCCTGCACTGGCACTAGCATAAACTTCTTCCAATTCACCTTAATCCCTAGGTTGTGGCAAAATGCAAGGAGCTTGTCACAGTGAAGAGAAGGGTTTCCTTCGAGACTGCCAATATCAATTAATCGTCTAGATATCACAACAGACTAATGCCGTCAAAAGTCCGAAGTAAAGTAACTTGAACTGGTATTCCTTGCTTGCTACGACGAAGCGGAGGTACTCCCTGGAGACCGGATGTATTGGGAGCTGAAGGTATGTGTATTCAGTCTTTTATCATCATCATACAGTCCAGAGCCCTGATAGCTTGCCTGAACATGGCTGCAGTCTCAGTCACGAACGTCATTTTTAGGATAAAAAGTTAAAAGGTTGACAGGTCCATGACTAGTCTCTAGCTTCCAGACATCTTTTCGACAAGAGTCTAAGGAACAAATCTGGAGAGTTGTTGACCTCTTGGAGAGTGCCTTTTCCTAGCATGGCCTGGACTTTTGCCTGGAGTGTTAAGTCACTGGTGGTAGAATTAAGGGAAGGGAGAGCTGATGAATAGGAAGAGGTACTGCATAGGGACGAAGTATGTCTACCCGTTCAACATTCTGCCCTGTGGTACCACCACCACCACCACTTGGTTTGTAGGCATCCCCACCCCAAGGGGGCATCTTGGAAGGATTGCCATCACTAACGGGGTTGTCATCTTCGACCTTTCCCCTTTCTCTAGCCCCACCCCTCTCCTTAACGAAACGAAAAGAGCTGGTTCATTCCCCGGGTTCAGGATGGAAGGAGTGGGCACGTCACTCCTTTGAGCCTGTTTCTGTGCTTGCTTAGCCAGCATTGACTACCTCTGTTGTCCAGAAGTGGAGGCAGACTGTGGTTGCTGAAAGGAGACCACCTGGTGCAGCAGAGACTCCTGGCGGGACCTTCTCCACTTCTTAAATGTAACCTCTATTTGCTCCAAAGGAAATGGAGCTGAACCCTTGAGGGAGGCATTCTTCAGGTTCAATATCTCCCTTTTACCAATGTGCCTATAGAATCTGCAGGCGACAGCATTGAGACACTTTTGGACCCAGTTTACCCACTAGTTGGCAGCTTGGCGAGCGCGTAATTCTACGGTTCTCGCCATATTAGAACAATGTCATTTAAAGCCTTATCTTGTCCGGCGCAGACAAGTTCTCAGTACAGTATCAGCCAAGCAACTGTACCTGACCAATTGTCGATCCAAGAAGCAGCCTGCAGGGTTGCCATGGCCGTGCCTCCATACTTGAAACTTACGAAGCAGAAAAAGACCGACTGTGAGGCCAGGAATTCTTCAGTGGGGTAAGGTTTAAAGGAGAAGCCTCCAGTATGCAGTAGTACTTTCTCTACCGCACGAATGCCGGAGGTATTATGTGAGAGGATTTTCATCTCCCTGCCCTTGAGGAATTTTTCCTAAGACACAATTGCTTATCCACCTTGTCCAGGGCTTCCACGGCCAGGATTGACCACAGAAAAACTCCAGACAAGGTCTGATGACCTGAGGTTCTTAAAGTCTACCACTACCTTTCTTTCACTGGGAGGCACATGTAGGTGAAGCTCGACTGCGCGAGGCACTTCTCGGTGAAGCTCATCTGGGGGATATACATCTAGGTGAAGCTCGTCTGGGTGACGTACATCTAGGTGAAGCTTGTCTGGGACAAGGCATGGCTGGCGATGCACTTTCAGGTAATGCGCATATGGGTGAGGCAAGCTCAGGTGAGGCTCATCTTGACGATGTGTGTCTATAGCGGGGTTTACACGGGCGAGCAGCTCGTCGAGCCTGG